>NW_027368989.1:0-45908 GCF_046119375.1 Phyllobates terribilis | reverse complement strand
TTTTATTTCTTACGTTTTAGTCATGACAATAAGATTTTTTTGATTTGATTTTGTTGGAATCTCAATTACGAACAATCTATCTTCAATTTTGTTTTTTCTTTCTTTCATTTTTTTAAACCTATGTACTTAATAAAAGTTGGATTGAATATTCTAAAATTTAGAGAATTTTTATATAGTAATGACTACGAGGATAATTTTTTGTGACAATCTAACTTTTAGTATCCAAAATTATGAAAAAATATGTAGTTATTAAGTTGTCTATTACAATTACAACTATCCCTTTGACCAAAAAAAAGTCAAAAGTATCCATGTTAACACTTGTACAAATGTTCTCGCACATCAAAACTAAATAAGATTTTCAGCCATTGGATGTGTATAAAATCCATGTTAAATGTTGAGATTTTTAGCCTCCCATGTCGGAAATTTAATGAAGTTTCCTTCTTTTAGAGGTGTATAAAAGTAGATCACAAGACCTTAGTAAGAAATGGGTTTTTGTGTTTCTCTTATTATTCAAGTTGAACTTAAAACCAAAAGAAGCCAAATAATTAATTTTCTTGTTTAAATTTTTTATCTTTACATTTTATCATGACAATTATATATTCCGAATTGGATTATGCGGGATATTAAGTTACTCACAATTTTTCTTTTATTGTTATTTTTTATGATTTCTTTGTTCCATTTTTTCTTATGTACTTCAAAAAAGTTGGACTGAATATTCAATAATTTAAAGAAATTTTATATAATAGTAATGACTACGAAGATATTTGTTGTCAAAATCTGACTCTTAGGACTAAAATTATTAAAAATAAATACAAATAAATAAGTAGTATATTATAATTAAAACTATGCAATCTAACAAATATAAGTAAAAACTATTGATATTAACACATGTGTAAATGTTCTCTCACATCAAAACCCAATAAAAATTTCCGACCATTGGATGTGTATAAAAAACCATGTTACAGGTTGAGATTTTCAGCCTCCCCATATCAGAAACTTAATGAATTCTCTTACCATTAAGGCGTATAAAATGAGATGACAATATCCTTGGTAGAAATTGGTTTTTATGTTTCTCTTCCTATTGAAGTTGAGCCTAAACAGTAGAACCCTAATAAATCAATTTATCAGTTTAAAACTTTTATTTCTTACGTTTTGAGCCACTCACATCGAAAATTTAATGAAGTTTCTTACTCTTTGATTTGTACAAAAAGAAGATCACAAGACCAGGTTGAAATGTTTTCTTTGTTTCTCTTATTTTTCAAGTTGAACTTAAAATAATAGAAGTCAAATAATCAATTTTCCACTTAAATTTTTTTTTCAGTTACTAATGATCTTTCTTTAATTTTTTTTTTGTACGATTTTTTCTTGTCTATGTACTTCATTAAACTTGGATTGAATATTCAATACTTGATAGAGTTTTTATATAGTAGTGACTACGACGATATTTGTTGTGAAAATATGACTTGTATCATTAAAACTATCCAATCTAACCAAAATAAGTTAAAACTATCGATATTATCACATGTTTAAATGTTTCCCCACATCGAAATTCAATGAAATTGTTTACCATTAGATGTATATAAAAAGTCATATTACACGTTGAGATTTTCAGCCTCCCACATCGAAAACTTAATGAAGTTTTCTTCTCTTTGAGGTGTATAAAAGGAGATCACAAGACCCTTGGTAGAAAATGAGTTTTTATATTTCTCTTATTATTGAAGTTGAGCTTAAAATAATAGAAGCTCAATAATCAATTTTCCAGTTTAAAACTTTTATTTTCTTACGTTTTATCTTGACAATTAGATTTTCCCAATTGGATTATGTGGGATTTTAAGTTACATATGACCTTTCTTTAATTTTTTTAGTGATTTTTTTCTTCCATTTTTTCTAGCATATGTACTTAAAAAAGTTGTATTGCATATTCAATAAATGAAAGATATAGTAATGACTATGAAGATATTTGTTGTGAAAATCTAACTCTTAACACTAAAATTATAAAAAATATAAATTAATAAGTAGTCTATTATAAATTAAAACTATTCAGTCAACCCAGAAAAGTAAAAATTGTCCATATTAACACATGTTCAAATATTCTCCCACATAAAGACTCAATGAAATTTTTGACCATTGGATGTATATAAAAAGTCATGTTAAAGGTTGAGATTTTTGAACCTCCCACATCGGAAAGTGAATGAAGTTTCCTTCTTTTTGAGGAGTATAAAAGGAGATCTTAAGATCCCTGGTAGAAATTTTATTTTTTGTTTCTCTTATTAATCAAGTTGAACTTAAAATAATAGAAGCTCAATAATTAGTTTTTTACTACAAATTTTTTATTTCTTACATTTTATCATGACAATTTGATTTCTGAATTAGATTATGTGGGATTTTTAGTTACTAACGTTAATTTTTTAATTTGTTTCTTTCTTCTATTTTTCTAGCCTATGTACTTCATTAAAGTTTGATTGAATATTCAATAATTAAGAAAAAAAATTATAATATCGACTACGAGGATATTTGTTGTGAAAATCTAACTCTTAATATTAAAATTATGAAAAAACATACAACATAATAAATAGTCTATTATCATTAAAACAATTCAATCTAACCAAAATAAGTTAAAACTATCCATATTAACACATGTGTAAATGCTCTCCCCACATTGAAATTCAATAAAATTTTAGACCATTGGATGTGTATAAAAGCCATGTTACAGATTGAGATTTTTAGCCTCCCACATCGGAAACTTAATTAAGTTTCTTCTCTTTGAGGTGTATAAAAGGAGATAACAAGACCCTCGGTAGAAATGGGTTTTTATATTTCTCTTATTATTCATGTTGAGCTTAAACAATAGAAGTTCAATAATAAATTTTCTAGTTTAAAACTTTTATTTCTTACGTTTTATCATGACAATTAGTTTTGCCGAATTGGATTATGTGGGATTTTCAATTACTAACGATCTTTCTTTATTCTTAGGCCTTTTTTCGAGAAACCACCCCTTAACTAGGCGTCATTTTCAAAGAAACCACCCCTATCTGAGCTAATTAATTTAACCACCTGGAATTAAGTCTTCGTCTTCAATGTCACACCCCACTAACCTTATTCCGTCAGATCCGTCCGTTTAATGCCGGTTCTTGAATAAACCGACCCCCAAACCTGATTCAATGATTAAAAAAAACAAACCATCCAACTTTTATAACCCCCAAATTAACAAAATGCGTTTGAAGCAGCAGTAGTCTTCGTGTTTGATAATTTCTTCATGCGTCTTCGATCTTCGCCTCGCCTCTGCAGGTTTCGTCTTCGATTGTCTTCGATCTTGAGCTCCCTCTGCAGTTTTCGTTCCTCTTCGCCTCTTCGATTTTTCCTTCTCCTCGCCTCTCTCCTCTGCAGTTTTCGTTGTCTTCGCCTGTTCATAACTAGACTAAAGAATATTACTTACGTCAGGTCAACAAATTATTGAAGAGGCGAAGACGAACGAAAACTGCAGAGGAGCGAGGTGAGGAGAAGGAATATCGAAGAGGCGAAGAGGAATGAAAACTGCAGAGGAGCTCAGGATCGAAGACAATCAAAGACGAAACCTGTAGAGGCGAGGCGAAGATCGAAGACGCCAGAAGAAATAATCAAACTATGAAGACTACTGCTGCTTCAAACGCGTTTTGTTAATTTGGGGGTTATAAAATTTGGGTGTTTTTTTTATCATTGAACCGGGTTTGGGGTCGGTTTATTCAAGAACCGGCATTAAGCGGATGGATCTGACGGAATAAGGTTAGTGGGTGTGACATTGAAGACGAAGACTTAATTCCGGATGGTTTAAATTAATTAGCTCAATAGGGATGGTTTCTTGAAAATGACGCCTAGTTAAGGTTGATTTCCCCAAAAAGGCCTTATTTTTAACATTTTTAACGATTTTTTTCCTTCCATTTTTTTAGCATATGTACTTCATAAAAGTTGGATTACATATTCAATGATTGAGAAAATTTTCATGTAGTAACGATTACGAGGATATTTTGTTGCGAAAATCTAACTCTTAGGCACTAAAATTATGAAAATATATAATTAATTAGTAGTCTATTATAATTAAAACTGTCCATTTTAACGCAACAAAAAGTAAAAACTTTCGAAGTTAACACATGTTCAGTTATTCTCCCACATCGAAACTCAATGAAATTTTCAACCATTGGATGTGTATAAAAACTCATGTTACAGGTTGAGATTTTTGAACCTTCCCACATCGGAAGCTTAATGAAGTTTCCTTCAGTGAGGTATAAAAAAGGAGATCACAAGACCCCAGATTGAAATGGGTGTTTATGTTTCTTTTGTTATTCAAGTTGAGCTTAAAACAATAGAAGTCTAATAATCAATTTTCCAATTTATAATTTAAAAATAATTTGATTTGGTTTCTTATTGTATCCGAGCATATACGGATATGTGGGCATTTTTAACTTGTCCATGTTACACAGTCTATAACTTATTCATTTTTACAAAATATTATTCTTATTTCTTTCTTATATTTCATATATCAACATATAAGTTAGTAAAATTTACAGAAATCTGTTAAGAACAACCCCTTATATGGGTCATTTGTCGTTGAACCATCCCTTATATGACAATTGATTCTAAAACATCCGTTAAATCTATTCCATTAGCAAAGTCACACCACTTGGACCTTTTCCGTATAAAACTTGTAATTATATAAATTTAGGTTTTCTCTTACCTTTAGTCAATTAATTGCCCTCTCGTTTACTCATTTTAATAGCTCTCTCATTCATTCTTATAGGCCAAATTTAAGTAATTTACACTCTTCTCATTTTCGAAACAAAGAAGCCGAATCTAGTATTCTATTTAATTATTTATATCTTATGTTTTATCATGACAATCAGATTTTTCGAATTAGATTATGCACGATTTTTAGTTACTAATAATCTTTTCTTCAATTTTTTATTTTCTTACGATTTCTTTCTTTCATTTTTCTATCATAATGTACTTCATAAAGTTTGGATTGAATATTAAAAAAATTTAGAGGATTTTTACATAGTAATGCTTACGAGGATATTTGTTGTAAAAACTGACTCTTAGCAATAAAATTGTGAAAATGTATATAAGTAATAAGTAATATCTTATAATTAAAACTATCTACTTTAACAAAAAAGTTAACACTATCCATATTAACACATGTGAAAATGTTCTCCCACATTGAACCTCAATGAAATTTTCGATCATTGGATATGTATAAAAACTCATGTTACACGTTGAGATTTCTGAGCCTCCTAAACTGAAAACTTAATAAAGTTTCTTTCTCTTTGAGGTGTATAAAAGGAGATAACAAGATCCCAGTAGAAATTGTTTTTTATGTTTCTCTTATTATTCAAGCGGAGCTTAAAAAATAGAAGCCCAATAATTACTTTTCCAGTTTTAAATTTATATTTCTTACGTTATATCATGACAATTAGATTTTTCGAATTGTATTTTGTTGGATTTTCAATTACTAAAAATATATCTTTAATTTTGTTTTTCAATTTCTTCGTTCCATTTTTTCAAGCATATGTACTTCATAAAGGTTGGATTGAATATTCAATAATTTAGAGAATTTTATATAGTAATGACTGCGAGGATTTTTTGGGTGCAAATACGACTCTTAGCACCCAAAATTATGAGAAATATATTAATATTAAGTAGTATATTATAATTACAACTATTCCCTTTAACCAAAAAAAGTTAAGAGTATCCATGTTAACACTTGTGCAAATGTTCTCCCATGCCCGAAACTCAATGAAATTTTCAACCATTGGATGTGTATAAAAAGTCATATTATAGGTTGAGATTTTTGAGCCTCTCACATCGGAAACTTAACGAAATTTCCGTCTCTTTGAGGTGTATAAAAAGAGATCACAAGACCCCGGTAGAAATGGTTTTTTTATGTTTCTCTTATTATTCAAGTTGAACTTAAAAAACAATAAGAAGCCAAATAATCAATTTTCAGGTTTAAATTTTTTATTCCGTATGTTTTATCACCACAACTAGATTTTCTGAATTGGATTATGTCGGATTTTCGAATACTAACAATTTTTCTTTAATTTTTGTATTTGTTTTTATACGATTTATTTCTTCCATTTTTTTAGCAAATGTACTTCATAAAGGTTGAATTGAATATTAAATAATTTATAAAACTTTTTTATAGTAACGAGTACGAGGATATTTGTTGTAAAAATCTAATCTTAGTACCAAAATTATGAAAAATATACAATTAATAAGTAGTCTTTTATAATTAAACAATCCAATCTAACCCAACAAAGTACAAATTATTCATATTAATACATGTGCAAATGTTCTCACACATTAAAACTTAACGAAATTTTTGACCATTGGATGTGTATAAAAAACCATGTTACATGTTGAGATTTTCTGCCTCCCACATCGGAAAGTTAAGGAAGTTTCCTTCTCTTTGAGGTGTATAAAAGGAGCTCGCAAGACCCTCGGTAGAAATGAATTTTTATGTTTCTCTTATTATTCAATTTGAGCTTAAGACAATAGAAGCTCAATAGTCTATTTTCCAGTTTAAAACTTCTATTTCTTACGTTTTATCATGAAAGTTAGATTTATCGAATTGGATTATGTGGGATTTTCAGTTGCTAACAATCTCTCTTCAATTTTCTTTTGTTTTTTACAATTTTTTTCTTCCATTTTTCTAGCCTATGTAGTTCATAAAAGTTGGTTGAATATTAAATAATTTAGAGAATTTTTATATAGTTGTAACTACGAGGATATTTTTTATGAAAATCTTACTCTTATCTCTAAAGTTATGAAAAAATAAATAATTAATAAGTAGTATGTTATAATTACAATGAAATTTTCACATATCAAAACTCATTGAAATTTTCGACCACTGGATGTGGATAAAAAACCATGTTACAAGTTGAGATTTTCAGTCTCCCACATCGGAAACTTAAATGAAGCTTCCTTCCCTTTGAGGTATATAAAAAGAGATCACAAGACCATTGGTAAAATGGTTTTTTACGTGTCTCTAGTTGAGTTTAAAACAACGGAAGGTCAATAATCAATTTTTTGAGTGTAAAATTTTGGTTCTTACATTTTATCATGATAATAATTAGATTTTTCGAATTGGATTATGTGAGATTTTCAGTTGCTAACAATCTTTGTTTAAATTTTTTTAAAAAATTTCTTCCATTTTTTGGCCTATGTACTTTATAAAAGTTAGATTGCATATTTATAATTAAAAGAAATTTCATATAATAATGACTACGAGGATGTTTATTGTGAAAATCTAACTCTTAGTACTAAAATAATGAAAATATATAATTAATAAGTAGTCTATTATAATTAAAACTATCCACTTTAACAACAAAAAAAAGTAAAAAATTGTCCATATTAACACATGTTCAATTATTCCCCCATATCGAAATTCAATGAAATTTTTGACCATTGGATATGTATACAAAACCATGTTACAGGTTGATATTTTTGAGCCTCCCACATCGAAAACTTAATAAAGTTTTTCATCTCTTTGAGGTGTATAAAAGGATATCACAAGATCCCGGTAGAAATGGGATTTTCGTTTCTCGTATTATGTAAGTTGAACTTAAAACAATAGAAGCCCAATAATCAATTTTCTAGATTAAATTTTTATTTTCGTACGTTTTATCATGACAATTAGATTTTC
Source organism: Phyllobates terribilis (assembly GCF_046119375.1). NCBI lineage: Eukaryota > Metazoa > Chordata > Amphibia > Anura > Dendrobatidae > Phyllobates > Phyllobates terribilis. Next base: position 38,233 of record NW_027368989.1, on the reverse strand, counting down.
CTAAATTGGATTATGTGATATTTTCAATTACTAACGATCTTTTTTTAATAATATTTTTTACAATTTCTTTCTTCTATTTTTTCTAGCCTATGTACTTCATTAAGTTGGATTGAATATTCAGTAATTGAGAGATTTTTATATAGTAGTGATTAAGAGAATATTTGTTGTGAAAATTTGACTCTTAGCATTGAAATTATGAAAAGATGTACAATTGATAAGTATTCCATTATAATTAAATCTATCCAATCTAACGAAAATAAGTTAAAACTATCCATACTAACACATGTGTTAATGCTCTCCCACATCAAAACTCAATGAAGTTTTTTACCATTGATTTGTATAAAAAAACATGTTATAGGTTGAGATTTTCAAGCTCCCACATCGAAAACTTAATTAACTTTCCTTCCCTTTGAGGTGTATAAAAGGAGATCACAAGACATTCAGTAGAAATGAGTTTTTATGTTTCTCTTATTATTATTCAAGTTGAACTTAAAATAATAGAATCCCAATAATCAATTTTCTAGTTTAAAATTTTTATTTCTTACGTTTTATCATGACAATAAGATTTTTCAAATTGGATTATGTTGGATTTTCAGTTACTAACGATCATTCCTTAATATTTAATTTTCAAACGCTTTTTTTTTCTTCCATTTTTTTTAGCACATGTAATTCATAAAAGTTGGATTGCATATTCGATAACTGAAAGAATTTTCATATAGTAATGACTACGAGGATATTTTTGTGAAAATATAACTCTTAGCACTAAAATTATGAAAATATACAATTAAAAAGTGGTCTATTATAATTAAAACTATAACCAAAAAAGAAGTAAAAATTGTCCACATTAACACATGTTCAATTATTCTCCCACTCGAAACTCAATGAAATTGTCTACCACTGGATATGTATAAAAAGCTATGTTACAGGTTGAGATTTTTGAACCTCTCAAATCAGAAACTTAATGAAGTTTCGTTTCACTTTGAGGTACATAAAAGGAGATCACGAGACCCTCGATTAAACTGGGTGTTTATGTTTGTCTTATTAGTCAAGTTGAGCTTAAAATAATAGAAGTCCAATAATCATTTTTCCTATTTGAAATTTACAAATATTATGATTAGGTTTTTTTCATATCCGAGTGTATACGAGTATGTGGGCATTTTTATCGTATCCATGTTACACAATCTATAACCTATTCATTTTTATGAAAATATTATTTTCATTTCATTCCTATATTTTGTATATCAATATTTAGATTGATCAAAATTTCTACATGAATAAACCAAAGTTTGTCTCAACTGGCCAAAAAGCTAAGTACAAAATATATAAACTACAATATGAACTTATCAGAATATGAGGGAAACAAATGTGTGTGCAGCTTAACAATTTACATTAAACACATACACTTTAAGGAATGTTCAATGTATATATAATCTCGTAAAATGACAAAAACCCGTGCGAAGCACGGGTATTAGAAACCTAGTAAAAGGTATATTTGTAAGTTGTACGGTTAATGGTGGTTACTTAATTCCACAATATGGTGCGAAGTTGTACGACCAATGGTGGTTACTTGATCCCGCTATTGGTGGTTTTAATTACGATAATTTAAGAAAAGAAGATAACCACCTCATTGAAATAAAAAGTGGGTAAACGATAGAAAGCATCCAAGAAATATAATTAAGGTTTGTTCTTATCTATCAAGAAACTACTAAAAGTGAAGGTTAAGGGAGGAAAATCCATTGTAGAGGATTATTCAAAAAAGGATTAAGCATGGATCAAGGTTAGTTCTTCCTATCTCTCTTTACGGAAAAATCTATGGTAGAATTTAAACAATTCCAGATCCATTTGGGGTTGATTTGATTAAAAAATATTACAAATGGTATCAGAGCGGTTTAGAATTGTTTAATTCACCATCTGAATGAATCGGAGTAGGTTCTACATTGTCGTTACCTACATGAATTGAATTAGCTATCATGAATCCCATTTCCAGTTACATATGTTTGGCCGATTACATCTTAATCTTTCCGCTTGATGATTGTGTTATAAAATGTTGACAAAATATATGAATGATTTACTAGTGTTTAAATATATATGACAAGTTTCTTTTGGTGTAACCCCAAAAAAGGGTGTTGGTTAATTCGGAGAAAAAATGACTCTATTATCAAGGGTAGAGTAAACAAAGGATAGTCCGAATGCATAAATGGGAAACCATGCAAGCTTTCCATACTATGCATAAGCAATCAACAAAACAACAAACTAAACAATGCATCAAGAACAAACCGAAACAAACATACATCAATAATAGAAAGACAATGCATAAGATAATAGCTAACAACACTTCTTCTTTTCCTTGGTAGTGCTCCGGAGAGTCCCCGGATTAGGTGGCCATTTGACGGGAGCATGAAGTCCAAGAACCACGCCCCTCCTCCAAAAATTTGTCCATCTTTTCTTTGGACTTGGAACTTGATTTTCAAAGAGGAATGAAGATCCTCCTCCGCGCTGTCCATACCTCTACCATCTGAGACATCATTACCCTCCTCTTCCGTGTAGGGTTTAAAATCACCCGTGGGTGACCACTTCACCCGTCACCTGGCCCGAATTTCGTGGATGAAAACCCGAAATAAACGGATGACGGGTGAAACGGATGATTGGTGAACGGGTGGTGGATCGGATGTGGATGATGGAAGATCACCCACCACCCGCCACCTATCACCCGTATATTTTTATATCTACAAAAAATATTTTAACATATTATCTAGATTAATTTTTTTGAAAAGTAAAAACTCAGATTTTATGTAGCTTGTACGAAGTATGAGCCAAGCTACAAGGAAGAAGACAATGAGATGGAAGAGTTGTCCAATTTTTAGTCCTTGTTTATCTAATATTTTTACATTTTCGACGTCATGTAATGTTTTTAAGTGCTAAGAATAGGAATTGTCCCGTGTGTGTTTGGTTGTTAATTTATAAATGATTTTACTTATGTATATGTAGTTGAAAAAATAAAAAATGAAAACTATGTGGATAAATGGGTGTACCCGTTTCACCCGTGGGTGAAGGATGAACGGATGATACTTTAAACGAGTGGTGGGTGGGTTGGATGATGAAAAAAATGGGTGGATGATGGGAGTGGTATTTTCAACCACCACCCGACCCATTTTAAACCCTACTTCCGTGTGCTCAATGTTACTAGAACCATGGATCTCTTGTGTGACATCATCATAGACATTAAGAGTCTTGCCCAAGATCAAAGATTCATAAACTTGCGCCAGCAATGGCCCGGCTGGGAGGTTGTGCTATGGGGAACGCCCGATGACGTAGTTTCATCAAACTTGCCCGAAGGGAGGCCTGGCTAGGAGCTTGGGTGAATGGGTATGCCCGAGGAAGAAACTTCATCAATCTTGCCCGGTGTAAGGCCCGATTGGGAGCTTGGAGGAGGGGAAAAGCTCTGGTCATCTTGATTTCACAAAATGCCCTCCCACGCCTGCGTAGCCGGCATGTCACCGACCCTTGCAGCCATGGAGGTTTTAGTAGCTTTAGCACCAACCAACGCCTTCTTCTCCAAGAATGGACATCCGTCATCATTATGACAAAAAACAACATGATCTGCAATACGAGGGTTCGTTCTCCAAAAATAAAGAGCACTCCAGGACATAACCATCATCAAAATGCAAACTAACCTCCCTTTTGATAGGGGTGACAAAATTCACCTTTACAAGAACACAAGCATACGACCCTCTCTTCCGAGTATCGGTGACGAGATCCATGAATAAAGGGTTCCCCGCATGATAAGCAACACGTCCATAGCACTTTTGGTGTCCAAAAGTCCTTGAAAAAGACCAAGGATACGCACCGAAAGACAAAATAGTAGCAATGTCACGCCGGTTGAACCACAACTTATCGGGATGTTCTTGAGAATCATAGGCTTGCCATAGATGAAGTAAGGGCATCCTTGAAGAACTTTGTCTCGATCAACCTCAGATTGGAAATTGAAATCATCCAACCATCTTCAACACGGAAATTTTCTTTGACACCCCATGATCTAATCTTCTCCATAAGCATGAAATTTCTGGTTGAAACCCCATGTACTGACCAAACAGAGACCACCTCCTAACGACCTCCATAGGAAGTGCTTTGGAAATCTTGATCTCGACATGGTTTGTGGACGGTGGTGTGAAAATGAGCGTGCCTCCGAGACCGGAATTAATGAAGAACTTCTTGTGTTTAAAGGGCCCGAGCGCAAGACTAGCCATCGGCGACGCCGGGGGTTCTGTTAGAGTTGCGCACAACCTGCGCATAGGACTTGGAGGGGAGGCCTTTAGAGGTGTTGGTCAGAGGGTTTGGATTAGATGAGGTGGCGACAAGGGGCTGGGATCATCCATTGCATTCAAAGTTGTACATGAATCATCCTCAACATTCAATGCATCTTGTGGCGGAATAAGAAGGGGATGAGTCACCTTGGAATTGGCTGGAATCATTGATCCAAAATTGGGAAGGACGGTTCATGCATCACCCACAACATTCAAAGCGGTACACTGAATCATCCATTGCATTAAAAGCGGTACATGAATCATGGCCAACATGCAATTCAATGCAACCCTTGACTTTCCACCTCCCTTGGAAACTGTAGGCACGTCCACACCACGCCCCAGGTCCGCCAAGAAGGAGTCTAGCCCCGGAACCACCGTGCCCAAGGTGGCCTGACTGGAGGCGCCGCCGGACACCGCCGAAAACTTGTCCGAAATATCAGGATTAACATCGTCGGAGTCAGTTATTACCGGATTTTCCACTAGAACTTCATTATTGGCATCTCCTTGGCCGAAACTTGCCGGCATCACATCAAAGTTACCAGAATCGATGTCGGCTAAACCATCACCAAAAACTTCTCTACTCAGTCCATCCTTTTTCACCATGATAGTTTCTGCCTTCTTTAAGGATTCATCTTCGCTCATTGGTCGAGGAATACTTGATACTGCCCGGAAACTATTCATACTCAAGTCAACCACCGAACCATCCTTCCCCACCACATACCAAGCGATGGGACGCCAGACACCAATCTCACTGGAAAAATCCATCCAAGGCCACATACAGTCCACATGAAGACCCTTTTCTCCGATTCCGGCATATAATCAACACCACCTTCACCAACTGCCTTCGGCACATGCCATGTGATGGCACGCCCCCTGATGGTCTTCACCTTCACCGGCGGCGAGTGCTTCTTCATCGTTTTAGACTTCGCCATGAAAAAAGGAGGCACATGCCATGCAAAGCCCGTCTTACATTGCTTCCTAATGAAGTTGTGTATGGAGATTCATCACGAAGCGTGTATATATGTGACAAGTTAGTCACCAAAGTGGTTGTGTTGTATAATATTTAGACATCGAAAATAAAAAACCATAGTAAATTTTTGTTGATCATGATAATAGATATGCTATAATGACATGAACATATTAATGATCAATATATTTTATTAACTATGTTCTAGGAGATCGTCCAAAGGTGGATTATTGGATATAGGTTAACAATATAAAAAGATTAGTCATTTTATACTAAAGGTTGAATAGTATGTATACCAAATGTAGCATGCTTATTTGATATGTGTATATTTTTGACTAATTATTAAAGTTTATATTTTGCATTGATGATCGTGCTTTTGTTTAAGTATTGCCCAAATGTTGCCTGAATTCTTGCTTTAAAGTTTATATAATTGTTAATCTGAATAACAGTCTCATAACACTAATAGGTAAGCGTGGTAAGTGTTTGTTAGCTTTAGCAAAAATATTTGCATCCGTAAACTCTGTTGTGAAGTTCGATGTGTTCAACTATGATGAATGGTCTGAACATATCCGGTCTACAATGGGTATGCTAGCTTTGGACCTGGCAATCATAATGTATAAAGATCCCTCTTTCATTAGAAATAGAAGCTCCAAAAGTGAAAAGTCTCATAGATAGGCTTAGGAGAGATCTAACAAGATGAGTTTGAAACTTATGAGGATGTCGATGGTGGAAAGTATTAGGCCATCTATTCTTAAGATAGAGAATGCAATATGTATCATGCGAAAAATTAAGGAGTGTTCTCAATCGGATTTCGTTGAAAAGTCTATTGTAGGCAGCCTAATGTGCGAGCGGACTATGAAAAGTTTGACTAGTCTCATCCTATTCATGATCATGTGACAAACATTTCAAACTTGGTAGAAAAGATGAAGACCTTTGGAATGGAAATAAATGAGTCCTTCATGGTTCAGTTAATCATGCAACTTTCTACCTATTGAGTTTAGCCCGTTCCAGGTGAACTACAACACCATTAAAGATAAATGGAGCTATCTGGAATTGAATGCTATGTTGGTTCAAGTCTAGGGGAGATTAAAGAAGATGAAGGATCAAGTTTCTAATATCGTAGGTCTTAGAAGTACCTACAACAGTAAAGGAAAACCAAGTACGAAAGACAAGAAGAAGGAAAAGGCTTTCATGAAGGGATCTGAGAATCAAGTCCATAAGGAAAAGTAGTGTTTCTTTTGTAAGAAAACGGGACACTTCAAGAAAGATTGTCTGAAAAGGAAGGCTTTTGTTTGACAGAAGAAAGGTACGCATTATCTTTCTGTATGCTATGAGTCGAACCTTATAGAAAGTGCCTAATAAAACTTAGTGGATAGATTCTGGGGCTACTACTCATGTGTCTCATATTTAGCGCGGGTTCAAGTTCGATCCAGCCCAGAAGAGGAGTTGAACAATATTTGTTCATGGGAAACAGGCTGGAGGCACAAATTGAGGGCATTGGGACTTATATATTGATCTTGGATGCAGGTTGTCATGTAAATCTTGAAGGGTGTCTCTATGAACCGGATTGTTCTAGAAATCTTGTTTCCGTAAGTAGATTGGACAATTTGGTTTTGAGATTATGTTTGGATGTGGCTGTTTTTCATTGTACCGAATGATTGCCTTTATGGTACCGTACTTTGGTTGATTCACTTTACAAGTTTAATCTAGATGTTAAGGTTTTCTAAATCTTTGTTTAATATAGAAAGTGGAGGCATTAAATTTACGAAGTGTATCTAATGAAAGTTCTGCTCTCTTGAGGCATCAATGATTAGGTCATGTTTTCCAGGAAAGAATAATGAGGTTGGTAAAGAATGAAATTTTTAGTCAATTAAATTTTAGTCACCTAGATGGTTTTATAGAATGCATTAAAGGAAACCGGACTAAACATACTACAAAGAAACAACCACCGGAGAGCATTCAGCTTCTTGAGTTAATACATACTCATATTTATGGCCCTTTTGACACTCCTTCTTGGAGTGGTGAAAAGTACTTCATCACCTTTATAGATGATTTCTCACGTTATGGATATACATATCTGTTGCATGAAAAGTCTCAATTGGTGAATGTCCTTGAGGTGTTCATTATTGAGGTGGGAATGGCAATTAGATAGAAAAGTAAAAAATAGTGAGATCTGATAAAGGTGATGAGTTTTATGAAAAATTCAACGAGAGTGGATAATGTCAAGGTCCATTTGCAAAGTTACTTGAAAGTAGAGGTATTTGTGCACAATATACAATGCCTAGTACACATCAGCATAATGGTCCTAGCTGAGAGGCGGAATCGTACATTAATGGGTATGGTTAAGAGCATGTTAAGTAATTGTATATTACCTCTTTCATTGTGGATTTATGCATTAAAGGCTGCAACGTATGTCCTTAACATGGTTCCTAGTAAAGAAGTTCCTAAGCCTCCTTATAAACTATGGACGGGAAGGAAACCTAGTTTAAGACACCTTCGTGTTTAGGGATGCCTAGTAGAAGTAAGCACTATATCAAAAATGAGTTTTTATCTTGAAACATTATATACCGGATCTAAAATACTCGGTGTAATAGGGCATTAAAATATAAAAAAATATTTTTCTTTTTAAATTTTGCTATTAAAAATAATTTTAACGCGGATATAATTTAAAAACACCGGAGTTATTTCTCAATTAGGAAAAGATGCATTGTTAAATATAACCCGTGTATTTTTTAACATAAATATCCGCTATATTATGTAGGTATATAACCCAGATTTGGTCTACATAATGAATGCATAATTGTGGTACAATGGAAAATTTTAATTAGAGACAACGGGTGTTTTATAATCCGCGTTAAAAAATGTTACCTGTTTAGTCCCCAACAAATAATGTCCGGTATATATACTTTAGTAAAATATCCTAAACTTCTCCCTTATCACCTTCTTTCGCACTGCCATCTCCGAACTAGGTTTGGCATCTCCGAACTCGCGAACTCGTGCCCGCTGCCATCTACGAAATCCCACTGCCACCTTCGAACTCCCGCTGACACCTTCGAGTTTCATCTTCCTCCTGTCGGTCTCCGCTGTCATCTCCCAGCTCTCGCCCTGCTTTTATACACCTTGGTGCTGGCTCAGTACAGCTTCGTAGCAACCTAATCTACCTCCTTCTGCTTTGTTCAGGTACTAACCATCCTCAAACATAGTTGTTTGATCTTTCTTTCAATGGAATATAGTTTTTAGGCGCCGCTCCTCCACCACTTTGTAGATATGTGCAACCAAATATAGCTAGATGAAAACAACGCATAAGTCTGTTCTCGCTCAACTGTAAGTCCTCTAATTCAAGTTCCACGGAGGAATTTGTTATAGTATAACTGCTTTTTTGAATTGGATGCATATTGTAATTTTCAAAAAGATGTAGTGAATTCTTCTGTAGATCCAGAGTGAAAAATTTGCCCTCATCCCGATACTGGAGCACAAATTTCTTGGAGGAAATGAAAGGGATCTTTGTTTTTTCAGGTAGGGGAGATTATTTACTTTCTGGAAATGCGAGCCTTGCTTCAAATGCAATAGTTGCAGGGAATGGGATGGCCATTTTGTGATGCATTCAGGAAGTTAAAAGTTGAGGTCAGTAACACTGCGTTCAGTAACAATTCGCAAGGGGAACAGGCTGGTCCAGTGAAATTTATGAAGAAGGTAATATTCATAATTTGATGCACATGCAATTACTTATGTCTCGACTGTGTGCAATCATTAGATTACTCTTAAACATACTCTGTCTGATTTGCTTTAAGCTCTGGGAGAGTAAATCACTCTAATTGTAAGTTCGTAACTTCCTACCAACTTTTGGAAACAATTCACCATAAGGAAACTACTAAAAGTCTAAGAATTAGGAAATTGAGGAGAACCTTCATTTTCTGTGTTCTCAATTCAATCATATAATTGAGCCCAGACCAACTCTCTAAGTTCTTAAATACTAAATTCCATACAAAATTTGCTCTGGTGCAGCGTCAGTTTCCTCTAGTATGTCTGATGATTTGCTAGAAAAGGCAATAGTTGAGGTTGGTCAATCTTGTGAAAATGCAAGGGCATGAAGCCTGAAATGATGCACACAAACATTCAAATAATTGGTTCTTTAAGGTTAGTGTTGTATCCTGAGCTTAAATTTGTAGATATGATATCTCATGTTTGTATTGAAGCACTGTTTTGTAGTTCCTCTACAGTTGCTGTTAAAATGTGATTCATAACTTGTATTTTATTCAGCATTTTATTCATGTTAAGTTGTTTTTCGTTATTATGATTTGTCAGCATTTGAATTAGTCGTTTGTTAGTAGAAGTCTCCACTAAGGAAATCAGTTGAGAAGAAGGTGGATTGGTGGAGACGTAGTAGTGTGTTTTCAGTTATTATGTAAGCTCGTTTTTTAGAGCAGTTAATGTTGTTGAATGAACATTTTGCAGTTCAGAGGAAAAAAAACCTGAGAACTATCTGTCGTCTAAATTCCTCTTCATATCTTCCTTATTATGTGATCAATTCTTCATTTCTTTTTCCAACAGTTTTGTATCAGAGCTTATCCGGGTCTTCGATCCCGGGATTTGAGTGAGTTAAACACAGGGAAACACGGTTGAGAGTGTGACAATGAATCAAGGAAACAACAACAATGGTACCTCTAATCGGCCTATCTTCAAAGGCACAAAATATCAGTTTTTGGGAGCTTGAAGATGAAGACTTTGCTTAGATCTCATGAGATGTGGAACTTAGTTGAAACTGGGTTCGAGGATGATGGCAATGAGTAGCCAAATCGGAATCTCAGAGACAAGAGGAAGAAGGATGCCAAGGCTCTATTCATGATTCAGCAAGCCTTGGATGATGAAATCTTTCCAATGATTGCCTCGCTTCAACAGCAAAGGAAGCCTGGGATGTACTAAAGAATACATGGGTGATAAGAAGATTATCACGGTAAAGCTTCAGTCATTGAGGAGGGAGTTCGAGACCTCTCTTATGAAAGAGAAAGAGCCAGTTCAAGACTAATTGAGTAGGATTTCAAGCATAGTGCAGCAGATGAAGTCCTATGGTGAAGACATGGATGATCAACATGTTGTTGGTAAGATTCTGAGAAGTCTCACCTCTAAATATGATCATATAGTGACAACTATTGAGGAGTCAAAGGATATGGAAAATTATACCTTTGATGAGTTGATGGGCAGGTCAAATGATCAAAAAGAAGAGAAGGCTTTCATGAGTTCTAATGAAGACAAAGATAGAAATAATTAGTATTCCAACAGAGGTAGAGGAAGAGGAGGCTTCAGAGGAAGAGGAATGTCTGCTCAGAACAGTGACCGAAATGAAGGTGAATGTTAGAGGAAAACCTTCAAATGTTACTACTGTAAGAAGGCAGGGCATAAAGATGCTTAGTGCTGGAAGAAGGAGAAAGAGTTAAGGTTAGGGGAGAGTAAAAGACAGACCAGAATCGAATTTTGCTGATCAAGAAGAAAAATTGTTCCTTGCACAACTTGCAGATGAAGAAGAGAAGCTCTACACTGTGCAGGAACCGGTGGATTGCAAGGCTGAGAAAACCTGTACATGGACGGTGGTTGTTCTAATCACATGTTAGGATCAAAGTCTTTGTTTAGAGATATTGATGGCTCAAAGACAGGTACTTTAAGAATTGGTGACAACAAGCTGCTTGAAGTTGCAGGTAGAGGTACTATTTCTTTTGTAAAAAATGAAGGAAAGTCCAAATTGATTCATGATGTTCAGTATGTTCCTAAGTTAGCCAATAATCTGCTAAGTATTGGTCAGTTGATGAGCACTGGTTTTGCAATTTTATTTGATGATAATGTCTGTGCTGTCAAAGATAAGAAAACTGGTGAAACTATAATCAATGTTGCTATGGCTAAGAATCGAGTTTTTACCTTGGAGATAAAGCTCAAATGCAGGGAAGGCACTGTCAGTCAAAGAGGATGATGAAGCAAAGGTCTGGCATAAGAGGTATGGACACTTAAATATGCAAGGCTTAAGGCTGCTGAGAGCCAAAGAAATGGTGGAAGGTTTTCCAAAGATTGGTGAGCTAAGCCTGTGTCAAGGCTGTGTGTATGGAAAACAAGCAAGAGGTTCTTTTCCATGTGGAAAAGCTTGGAGAGCAAGTCAGGTGGTGTTAGAGCTTCTTCACGGCCTGATTTATGTGGACCAATGAAGCTCATAACAGATGATTTTAGCAGGTTCAGTTAGGTGTTCTTTTTGCAAGCAAAGTCAGAAGCATTTGCGAACTTTAGGAAGTTCAAAATTCTAGTAGAAAATCAATGTGACAAGAAAGTGAAGTGCCTCAGAAGTGATAGGGGAGGAGAGTTCTTATCAACACAGTTCCAAGAATTTTTGTGAGGAGAATGGCATAAGGAGGGAACTCACGACTCCTTACACACCAGAGCAGAATGGTGTAACAGAGAGAAGAAATAGAACTGTTGTGGAAATGGCCGAAAGCATGTTGAAGGCAAAGAATTTGACACATAAGTTCTGGAGTGAGGCAGTTGCAACAACAGTGTACATCTTGAACATATCTCCAACAAAAATTGTCATAAATAGAACTCCTTATGAAGCTTGGAGGGGAAAGAAGCCGAACATATGTCATTTGAGAATCTTTGGGTGTGTGGCCTATCCAATGGTGAATCTGAGATCAAAGCTTGAAGATAAAAGTGTGAAAGCAATCTTTATTGGCTATTCAACTGAGTCTAAGGCATAGAGGTTGTACAATCCAGTGTCAAAGAAGGTGATAATAAGCAGAGACGTAACCTTTGATGAAGGATCACCGTGGAATTGGAACCTAAGGGAAAGTAAAGCTGATGATCAACAGAAAAGTGTCGCAATTGATAACATAGAGTCATCTCCAGTGATAACAGAAAATGAACAAGGCTTTGATCAAGGAAATGTTCAACACACAAGCAGTGAGTCAGATAGCTCAGCAAGGAGAAGAAAATAAGGTGCTTAAGTTAAGGAAAGCACTTTATGGATTAAAACAAGCTCCACGAGCTTGGTACAACATAATTGATGAGTTCTTCACTGAGAATGGCTTCAATAGAAGCGAGAATGAGCCTACTCTTTATGTAAGAAGAGAAGAACAAGAGAAGTTCGTTGTAGTGTGTCTGTATGTGGATGATATTATATATTTTAGCAATTCCGAAAGTTTGCTATCAAGATTTCAGTCTGCTATGAAGGGAGAGTTTGAAATGACAGACTTGGGGTTGCTACAATACTTCCTTGGGCTTGAGGTTAAGCAGAGAGAGAAGGAACCTTTGTGTTCCAAGAGAAATACTCCAAAGACATGCTGAAGAAGCTCAACCTAGAATGGTGTGAAATAGTGAAGACTCATTTGAATATCAATGAGAAGCTACAAAATGATGGAACTCTGAAGTGTGATGAGAAGCAGTTTAGAAGCCTTGTAGGAGGTCTAAACTATCTTACTCATACAAGGCTAGACATAGCATATAGTGTGAGTGTTGTCTCGAGGTATATGCATTCACCAACAAAGCAACATCTGGGAGCTGCAAGGAGGATAGTCAGATATGTTGCAGGAACTGTGACCTATGATATCTGGTATGAAGCGAAGGAGGACTTCAGATTGATAGGCCATACAGATAGTGATTGGGCAAGAAGTCTGGATGATAGGAAGAGTACCTCAGGCTCAGTTTTCTGTCTAGGATCAAGGGATTTTACATGGAGCTCCATGAAACAAGATATAATCGCTTTATCTTCATCTGAAGCAGAGTATGTGGCTGTAGGATCAGCTTCAAGACAGTCTATTTGGCTAAGGAAGATGTTGAAGGACTTGTGCTTTGTACAGAAGGTAGCTACAAAGATATGGTGTGACAATCAGTCAGTTATAGCCATGACCAAGAATCCAGCTTTCCATGCTCGAACAAAGCATATTGAGGTTCACCATCATTATGTGAGGAAGCTGGTGTCTGAGGAGAAAGTGATATTGAAGTTCTGTGGAACTAATGAACAAGAAGCTGACTTGTTTACTAAGGCATTGAACCAAGGGAAGCATTTCTTTTTCATGGAGAAGATAGGAGTCAAATCAGGAAGTTAGAATCAAGAGGAGGAGCAAGTTAGAATCAAGAGGAGGTGTTAAAAATGTGATTCAGAACTTGTATTTTATTCAGCATTTTATTCATGTTAAGTTGTTTCCGTTATTATGATTGGTCAGCATTTGAATTAGTCGTTGTTAGGCTATGTTTTAGGAAGTTGTTAGTAGAAGTCTCCACTAAGGAAATCAGTTGAGAAGAAGGTGGATTGGTGGAGACGTAGTAGTGTGTTTTCAGTAATTATGTAAGCTCGTTTCTGAGAGCAGTTAGTGTTGTTGAATGAACATTTTGCAGTTCAGAGAAAAAAAACGAGAACTACTATCTTCTACATTCCTTTTCATTTCTTCCTTATTTTATGATCAATTCTTCATCTCTTTTCCAACAGTTGCTACCTGTATAGGTACAGGTTTTTAGTTCCTTGATATATTTCTTAAGCAACATTACTAACAGTACTATTTAGAATTTGGTTTCTAAATTGGTTCTTTAGTTGATTAAAAGTGGTGATGCCAAATCAATGCTCTTATTGAAGAAGAAATTTGTTATATATGGTGTAAATGCTGAAATTGTAAAGAAGTATACTGATTCTGTTTCTGTTTTGATTCTTCAGCATTCCATTTCCGTTATAATGTTGTTGTTTATATGATTAGTAAATCTAATATATAGTAATGTATGTTGTCTTAGCTGTCTATATATTTTGAGCTACCATAATTTACTGCAATTTTTACCCGCCTCAAATATCAGTTATAACGGTTGTCCCTACTTGCAACTACACTAATGCCAGTGTCCACCCACTGTTAACTTGGTCCATACTGTAAACTGTTTTTTCTAAGTGCTATGTACTTGCAACTTTTTGCTGTTTACACTCGATCTGGAAAACAGCTGCGTGTTAAGCCCTTTGATCTATGTCTCCAATTAGACATATTAGGTCATGAGAAATATTTGACACTCATTAGCAAACTAAGTTCCTCCATTATATGTCGTTAGTTTATGAGGACCAATGCTCATCCCTACTAAAACTTCATTGTTTTACTGCAATGTCCCATAATAATTTTCTCCGATTTGTTAGTTTTCGTATATTGTGAAATAGATTTTACCATTATGGATAATTAGTCTACTTCAATATCCCTTCATAGTACATATGATCTTCTAACTGCTCACTTATGTGTTTCCATAATCAGTCAGTAGTATCAATCAATTACTATATACTAAACATGATACTCGACTGTGTGCAATCATTAGATTACTCTTAAACATACTCTGTCTCTTTTGCTTTAAGCTCTGGGAGAGTAAATTAGGTAATTGTAAGTTCATAACTTCCTACCAACTTTTGGAAACAATTCACCCTAAGGAAACCACTAAGCGTCTAACAATTAGGAAATTGAGGAGAATCTCCATTTTTAGTGTTCTCAATTCAATCATATATTTGTCTAGACCAACTCTCTAAGTACTTAAATACTGAATTGAAATACTAATAACTGACTATACCCTCTTATTGAAAATCCTCTACCATTAAGTAATTATGTATAATTAAAAACTACAGAAGTATCAAATATATCCTGAGTACACCCTATATATTTTGTTTAGTTTGACATGTTATTTATGCTTATTTTCTTTTTGGTTTCTTGTTGAGTTGTAGTGTCCTCGTCAAGGAAATGTAGTTGATTAAGGATATTATGTGCTCATATTTATGCGGAAAATTCTCATTTCACAAAACCAATATTTAACTATACATACTAATGTAAGAAAATTATTTTTGTTTATCACTTAGTCAATTTTTTGAGACATTTCTTATTACATACCATGGTTGATATTTAGTGTTATGATAACAAGACTACTTACACGCATGAAGATACAGATGAAATTCGAAATGAGTGGTTGGATTATTTCATATCTCTTATTTAGGTAAGCAATTTCATATTTTCATTTTATATTACAATTTCATTTGCAAAATTGAATATTTTTGTGTCTTATATGTTTTCATATGTGTTTCATTGTCTTTATAGATACTCTTTATGTTGTTGTGTCTTATTTAGGTAAACAAATTTCTCTTCAAAAATGGTTTGATTGTGAACAGGGTTATCAATTAGGAGTTCTACAAAGTACATTGAGTTACATGCTTGGAAGATGTTCAATCACAATCTGTATAAATCAGGTTATGTATTATTAAGCATGAAGGATCATATATCTTTAACAGATTCTAGATATCAGTTCGGTTTTCTCAAGTAACTCTAGATAAGGAAGGGAAATACAAATGGCAAAAGTTCTTTACATCAGAAACAAACTAAGAAAAGATTTACTATGTAGAACAACTTCTTATGAACATCCAACAAAGATGGCTAAATGAAAAAAAAACATCCAATATGAAAATGACAACCGAATCATCTTCCTTTTTTGTATGAAATCTTGTTGGTTCCTTTTGTTGTTTGGTACTCTATATTTTTATATGAAATCTTGTTGATCCCTTGTGTTGTCTTATATATTTTCATATGTGTTTCACTGTCTTTATATGTACTCTTTGTTGTTGTATGAAATCTTGTTGTTCCCTTGTGTTGTTAGGTAGAATGTTTTAGTTTATTTTAATTGTAGTTTTTACATTATGTTAATATTATAAAAGATTATAAGTTTAGTTTCTCTTCTCTTACTGATTTAATAGGTGAAAAACTCAACTCTTGGAGAAGATGAATCTGAAAGTAGAAGAAGAGTATAAATGTTTTAGACTTCTAGTGGTTTTAAGTATTGTCTCTTGAGTATGATGATACTATGATGATAGTTTATTGCTTTTTGTTTAATCGACAAAGTTCAGATTATAGTACTATTATGATGGATTATTATGAAACTTTATCTAATATTGGTTTTTCGCTTTCGAGGTTTAATGACATGATTGTTAATAAAAGAGTTTTTTGATTAAATTTCTTTGAAAATGTATAAATTATAGGAGAAATCTTGAAAAATCAAGCTGTCACTTTTGGACTGCGTACTAGAATGTAACACGGATCCGAGAATATCCGGATTGTTAGATAGATTAAATTATTACGTTAGATAAATCTTTTAACCCGAATATTTAAACATTATAACACGGATATGAAAAAAAAATCAGGCAAATTTTGGTAGTAATAACCCGTATATTCACTTTTTAATCCAGTGTAATATATACTGTTTATGTGGTATATTTGATGAGTTTTTAACGCGGGCGTCACCAATAATATCCGGATTATATTCTACGCTTTGAATCTGACTTTCCAAAGACTTTTTTTACGCATGCGTGTTGATTTCAGTCTTTGTTATATACCCTATTGTACTCTTGAGCTGAACACCGAATCTATTTTTGCTTAAATCTGGATTATATATCCATAAACGCCCAAGTTAAAAAGATATTTTTGGGGTAGTGAAGGTTGTATAACCCACATGAAAAGAAACTTGATTCTAGAACTGTGAATAAATCATTCATTGGCTATCCTGAGAAGTCAAAGAGGTGTGTATTTTACTGTCCTAACCATAGTACATGAATAGTTGAAATATACGGGTTCAAGTTGAAGTTCCTTCACCTATTGTTGCACCTAAGGTTGTTGTTCCTGTTGTTGTATCACAGTCAAATGACACAGTAGAACAATATGAAGATGTGCCAACCCAACTAGATGACATTATATTTGATGATTCTGTCACAATTCAAGAAGTGATTAGTATACCACAAGAACCATTAAGGAGATCTATAAGGGAAAGAAGATATGCCATTCTAGATGATTATGTGGTTTACACTATTGAAAGTGAATGTGACTTAATTATTAATAATGACGCAATCTCATTCAGAAAAGCCATGGAAAGTGACAACTCTGAAAAATGGTTGATTGTCATGAAAGAAGAAACGAAATATATGACTTAGTAGAGTTGCCAAAAGGAATGAAGACTATTAGGTCTACAAGCTTCTACAAGACTTAAAGGGACTCGAATGGCAATACTGAAAAGTATAAGGCTATACTTATTGCTAAAGGCTTCACTAAAGAAATGGCATTGACTATACAGAAACCTTCCCTCCAGTATCGAGGAATGATTCTTTAAGGATTGTTTTGGCTTTGGTGGCTCATCATGATCTCTAGCTCCACCAAATGGATGTGAAAATCGCCTTTTCTAATTCGAGAGCTTGAGGAAGAAGTATTTATGGACCAACCTGAAGGATTCTTGGCCACATGGTATGAACAAAAGGTATGTAAGCTGAGAAATCAATATATAGGCTAAAACAAGCTTCTAGACAATGGTATTTAAAGTTTAATGATATCATCATGTCATATGGCTTTGTAGAGGTCATCTTTGATCGGTGAATTCATATGAAGTTCAGTGGGAGCAGATTTGTTATTTTAGTCTTATATGTTGATGATATATTGCTTGCTGCAAGTGACATGGGTATGCTACATGATGCAAAGAGATATCTCTCTAAGAATTTTAAAATCAAGGATATAGGTGATGCTTCTTATCTGATTGGAATAAAAATATTTCAAATAGATAACAAGGATGATTGAGTTTTGTCTGAGATAGGCTATATCAATAGGGTCTTAGAGAGATTTATAATGGAAAAATTGTTCTGCATGAATAGTTCCTATCCAGAAAGGGGACAAGTTTAGTAAAATGCAATATCCAAGAAATGAATTGGAATGTAAGCAAATGGATGGAATCTTATATGCTTCAGTGGTAGGGAGTTTGAACTATGTTCAGACATGTACTCGACCAGATATCATCTTTGCAATTGGTTCGATATCAAAGTAATCCCGGAATGGACCACTGGAAAGATGGAAAGAAGTTTCTCAAGGAACCAAGGAGATCATGCTTACATATAAGAGATCCAACAACCTTGAAGTCATTGGATATTCAGATTCAGACTATGCGGAATGCATAGATAGTAGGAAGTCCACTTTTGGTTATCTATTCCTCTTAGCTGAAGGAGCAGTATCATAGAAGAGTGGGAAGCAGTTTGTCTTTTTTACTTCCACCTTGGAGGCCGAATTTGTAGCATACTTTGAATCCACTATTCATGCATTGTGGTTGCGGAATTTTATCTCAGGCCTTTGTTTATCGATAATATAGCTAGGTGACGAGCATCCTTATGTCCAGTCAAAATAATAAAACCTAACCAGCTACTCTACAAGTAAAGTGGCAAGAAGGGGTCGATCCCACGGTGTTGGTTTGAGTTAAAGTGTGTAACTAGATAGCTCAATCATTCCACTTGTCTTGATGATGATAAACATAAGTATTTTATGTCCAATTTGTGTGATAAGCTTTCCAGGAATAACTGGAGGAGTTAGGAGAGTAGTATTGACACAAGCGGACTAGTTGAGCCCATGTGGAGACTAGATTTATGCCTGGTAGGGAAAGCGAGTCTCTCCAAGGCAGTGTGAAGAAATAAAGAGAAGAATAAAATGCCCAAGAGAAGAATTGTGAAGACGGAAGGACTAGCTGAAGCGAAGGAGAGTCGCTGCGAGATCCAGCGAATCATGCTTCAAACTCAGAGAGAGTGTACAATCAATAAAGTGAGAAGAAGTGAGTCCTACCAAGGAATCCCACACCAGCGTGTAGTGAATACGAGCGCAGTGAAGGGAAGACCAAGAAGCTAAGGATAGGGGATAAGGAAACTTCTACCTATGGATAGTGATGAGCGAGGATCACCATGCTGGACGAATGAAGGAAGCAATGAGGGTGTGGAGAGGATTATCAACATGGACAAAACGGTTACTCAAGAGAAGAAGCACAAAACGCGTGGGATCGTTGATGCTTTCTAGAGAAGGGATGATCAAACGGATTGCCAACATGGATTTCTTAGTTTTCATAGATTATATGTTCGCTTTACTTAGATGATAAATTTAGGAATTCTCTAAATATGTGCAATAGGTGATGTTAGGCACACGAGCTAGAACGAAGAGCAAAGAGATCTAAGTAGATAGAGAGCTTTAGAGAGAAAGTTGAGAAAGCTATAGAGATGAATGCTTAGGCGAACTTCACTTGTTGAGAGGATATAGAAAGAGCGAATCAGAGAGAGGGTTAGCTAGAGGTCTCTGTGCCGAGGTCGCATGAAGTTAGTGAATGGCGTGAATCACCTTGAGAGTTGAGAGGATTTCTTGTACTGTGATGAACGCCTGATTGTGTTGAGAGATTGTTACTAAGTGTTGTAATTACTCTTGATTAATATAATCTATTAGTGGTGAGTTTTATCCCGAGCTTAGTAAAAGCTTAGGGTTCTCACCTTGGAAAAATTCTTGCATTTGAGCCGAGATTATTAACTAACACTTCTAAGTTCAAAATATTGTAGTTAATCTCCCCCTTCGAAACTCTAATACACTAGCTAACTAGCTTGTTGTTTTTAACTTGGAGATTAGACTAGCTTAAATATGTTTTCAACTTCCATATCTTTAAAATACTTAAGCGGGCTGATCAAGCTACTCTTTTATAAGAGATGCTCGATCCGATCGTAATAGCTAAACCTACAATTGGTATCAGAGCTAAGGTCCCTCAATTTCATTGATTCTTAATCTCTCATATTATGAATCATGGGTAACGATAAAAATGTTTTCAACCTAGCTAGGAATATCTTTACCTAAGCCTCATGTCTTCGCTAAGGGTGAACTAGAATGGTGGCTCACTATGACTGAGAATTACATCCAACAAACTGACTACCAATGTTGGAGGATTATTGAAAAAGGTGAAGATAAACTCAAGGATGAAACAAACACATACAAATGGTGAGTAACTGAATATGCTACGCTGGGGAAGAATGCGAAGGCAAAGCAACTCATATTGAATGATCTCTCTCGAAAGGACATCGACAAAAAATTATGTCACTACCTACATCGAAGCTCATGTGGGAAGCTATTATAGACATGCACAACGGTAGTGAAGACATGAAGAACAACTGTAAGTTCGAGCTCCAAAGGGATTTCCACTCCTTTAAAATGATGAAAGCGAGTCAATATTAGATTATCGCTCGAGATTCCAGGTTCTATGTGACAAAATGTCCTCATCCGGACTTAAGGTAGAATCCTAGATAGATTCCTGGGAACCCTTTTTAGCCTTCATTCATGGTGTTAACGCTAAATTTGATACTACTAAAAGGATTATGCTAATGAGAAAAGAAACCAAAGAGCTTCCTGTATCTGTACTTGCTGAAAAACTTAGACTAAAGGAACGCGAGGACCAAAAAGAGTCGCTAGCATCAAAGGAAGCCAATAAAATGGCTCTCAAGCTCACCAGAGTGCTTAAAAAGATGGAAGACAAGGATGAAGATGACCATGAAGAATACCGGGAAGTGGAAATGATGACTAAGCTCATTAGAAAGTTCTTTAAGAAGCAAGGTGGCTTTCAACGCGAAGACTACAAGCCACGCGAACCAAGGATATCACATGCTACAATTGCAATGGTAAAAGGAGTATGGCCAAAGACTACACAATTATAAAGTTGGACTCTAAGTATGAACCAAGTGGGTCTGAGTCATCACCAAGGAAGGCCTTGTGACCTTATGGGGCGATTCGGATGATGAACTAGATGTTGGAGAAGGACAAGAGAAGTGCTTATTTGTCACCAAACATCCCAAGCCCGAACCTGACTTTGAGGTAAGTCTTCTTGAACTAGAAATATCCTCTAACCCCGTATGTCTGAAATGACTGAATCTGAGGGTGAACTCGATCAAGTGAGTCTATCTGAAGACAAGTTTGATCTGAGTGGTTACAAGTCCTATAAGTCTGTTGAGACTATATCTAAGGACAAGCTCGATCAAGCGAGTCTTGAGAAAGACAAGCTTGACCAGGGCGAGTCATCTAAGACTCCTCTTGTGCGTATTAGGCCCTCAAAAGCCAAGCACGAACAAGCTAGAGCATGGCGAGGGATGCCTTCCAAAGGTAAACCTCACCAAGTGCCAGATCTTAACGATGACATCTATTATGAGCGAGTTCCTAGAACAGTGAACATGAAAGTTCTACCCTCCAGTTCTGGAATTGCGAGTGCCAACTTTCCTACGAATTCAGCTCTTCGTTGGAAAAAAATCTTGATCTTATCTTGTAGGTTGAAATGTAGAGTAGAAGCTACAACGTCAGATCTAAAGCTACTCTCAGTTCACAAATAAGAAGGAGTTCTCTATCTCTTTCAGGGTTGAAATGAAGAAATCAAGCGTGCTTCAATGACTAATATGCATCTCTTTCACTCTTATCTTACAGGAGGTGTACATATATGTGGTAAAGTATTGCTTTCTTCAAAGCGAGTCTCATTCATGCAACAACTACATATATCATTTCAAGTGAGACTCAGATATGTTCAAGCGAGTATTTGAGGATTTCAAGCGAATCTTTATTCAACTCGCTGAACTATATCTTATACTTCTAGAAGAGCAAAATGGCAACACCATATCTTTTCTAAGGCTCTTTGCTTGGATATCTTTATACCCCTTTGGATTCTTCTAGAATTAATATATTATCTTTTTAGTTGAAGCAAGATATGCACTGTAAGTTTCTCCCATACTTTGACTATGAATTAATGTAGTTTAATTCTACTTTGGAAACTTTAGTTGGATTATGCTACTTGCTTTCTTGTTTTTTCTTGCATCATCTATTTCACAAGCCGGTCTAGCTAAGGTAGTATATTGCGCTTAAGCTATTGATTATAGTCTTAGCCAATTGCATGCTCTTCTTTTGCCACAAATAGAGAATGGTGATCGTCTTCTTGCCATATTATAAGCCTTAAGAAATGATCCATTCCTACGTTGTACTTTTCCTAACATTAATGTAATGCTTCCTTATTCCCTTGATAAACTCCACAATGGGAAGTATTCTTTTTTTTGTGTAAAAGCCAGTTACCGTCTATATCACATACGTTATATTCATTATATGCTGAGTGTGAGTTTGTTATGTCCCTACTTGAGAAATGGGCATTTTCCTGTTATTCTTTTACATGCTTAAATGATATATTGGGTGCATATATCACTTGCTTTACACTCCTAGCATGATCAAGCATTTGTGTGAGAGTAGCTAAAGAGGCAGTCTATGTTACTAATGGGGTTTGCTTAACTACTAAGTTTTCTTAATGAGGAAAGTAATATTTGCGGCTCAGAAAAAGTGAAGTCTTAATATGTAGTTCAGTGATCCATTATAAGTTGATCAACAAGGCTACGTAGGTCAGTGATCAAGTATAAATTTATTCAGAAAAGCCACAAATAGACTTCACAACGCATCATACTAGCTTCCAGCGCATCTCTCATAGCCATTACATCGATTATATTTGTAGAGCCACATGTCATTCAGAAAAGCGCTTTCTCAGATAAGGGTGTTTGCATGTAGCCATTGTATTGCTTCAAAGATTATAACCGTTGAGTTTATAGCCGTTGAGATCTATCCGTTGCGAGAATCTAGCAATTGATTCATTTGTAAAAACTTACAGAGAAAGATTGAGCTACAATATAAATACGGTTATGCCTTCATTATGACCTTTACCTTTTTCTTTATTATCGCCCTCTCTACGATAATTATATTCCCACTCACTCCAACTCGCCTCTAATCTCTCTAATCCCTTTACCTCATCAAAAAGGCTCAATCTCTAAATCCCCATAAACACATATCTCCTCAGACCAAATGACCGACAAATCTCCTCTAGCTAATCTAACAAAGGAAGAGCTCCTCGAAGAGCACTTGCGCAACATGATTGTCGATCTTGAGGAGATTGCAAATCGATGGCTCAATAGAATAGCTGCTCATTTCTCCACAGCTCCTCCACCAATGACATTGACTCTCGACACTCCAGCTGATCTTGAGCTAGGTGCTACTGAACAAGGCAAGGAAATCGTGACAATGGATGATCTGATCACTACCTCCGTCACCAACGTGCTCAAAGACATGAAGAATATTTAACCCGAGGTGTTCACGACTTCGGATAAGACAAAAAATGGTAACAACTTTTTCTTAATTCTCCTCTTAATTCCCAGAGTCTAGTTGCTTCATTCAAAGATGAAGAGTATGAGGATTTTGCTCCAACGCAATACAAGCTTATCAGAGATGCAAAGATCACATCTAAAGCAGTCGGTAAGCAAAAGATGATTGAGATAGAGGAAGAAGAGATTCTTTCTGAAAAAGAAGCAAGTGGTGAGAAAGTACCTCCAAAGGTGAAAGTGAAGAAGGAGAAAAAGTCCAAAGTGAAGAAACAAAAGAAAGAAGCTAAAGAAGAGAAATCGGAGTTTCCACCAAATCCACAGGGTATAACAAAGCCAGGCATACTCGCTCCGTTTATTGTATCACCAGAGATGCGCAAAGCGATCGAGGACGCATTAGGTTTAGATCACTTCACATATATGTTGAAGATGCAGAACTGGGACAAGCTTGAAAATGAGATAACTAAAGCTAATCTAGATCTTGTTCACCAGTTTTACTCTCGCTTTCCTAAAAACTATGCTTCTGGTGAACCCTCCTTTATCAATTTTGTGCGGATGAATGATGCTTAAGAAAGCCTGGACTAGGTGGCTCTTTGGTTGGTTTTGGTCAACTTCACAAGAAGAATTGGCTAGCAAATTCCAGATTTATCAAGGAGATAGTTTTTGGTAAGAATGTCCCTATAGCGCTGAAGGCTGATCATCTTTCAGCGTCCAAGCAACTTCTACACCAGTTCATCGTCAAGACTCCAAGGAATTCCAACCACGACCTGGTTACTACCTCTGACTGTTGTATCATGGCTGAGTGTTTGTACGGGGAGCTCATCAACACAACACCGATAATGTTCTCTCACATGGTTGTTAGTCGAGCGCATCATGGTAGCCCTCTCCCATTCCCTCACCTTATAGCGCGCATGTTGACAGCTGAAGGCCTTTACAAACCAGTCTCTGAGACCAGCTTCAATGATGTGCTGACTTTGAAGAAGGTCCAAGAGCTCATATCCAAGCCCCTCCTGCAAAGCTACTCTCGCCAGCTGCTAGCTCTTCTCATACTCAATCTCAAGATTTAGCTACACTAGATGACAGCGAGTCTCAAGCTTCAGTTGTCCAAGCTATCTAGTTATAGTGCTTTACCCTTGACAAGCGCCTCTAAGAGATATCCACCCAACTTCAGTTGATCACAGAGCATCAAGATGAACATTCCCTCATCCTTCAGATTCTAGTCGCTCTTAAACGTCAACATGATGCCTACGGTGTTCTAACGCTTGTGTGTTTATGTGATTTTTCTATTATTTTTTCTTGCTCAAAAGTTTAACTAGTAATCCTAGTGTCTCCCAGCTATAAAGGTGTCAGTTTTTGAATGATAATTTAGTATGCCTTCTGGTTTCTATAATCTTGTACTTTTTCCATAGTTACATTTTACTTTTCTATCCTTAATGACTTAATATGAATGATTACTGAGTTTAGCTTGTTTTCCCTAGTCCACTTTAGTTCCCTTTACATGAATTACACTTGTATTTTTCAATGATGTTAAAATGAGGAAGTAAACAGGTTCATACCTTATTCAAATAAGGGGGAAGAGACTAGCTTGGTCTAAGAGGGAACAAAGGTACTCTTGCTAAGTGCTTTTAGCAAGATATTGAGCTAATTTGTTATATCCAAAAGTATCAGTATAAATTTCATTGCATATCTATAGCTTAACTGAGTATGCTTTGAAATATAATGTGCTTTATTGTTTAAAGTGTTTGTCATCATCAAAAAGGGGAAAATTGTTGGTCTGAGCTAGAGTGTGGAACTAGTTAGCTCAATCATTCCTTTTGTTTTCATGATGATAAACATAAGTATTTGATGTCCATTGTGTGTGATAAGCTTTCGAGGAATAGATCAAGGAGTTAGGAGAGTAGCTTTGACACAAACAGACTATCTGAGTCCATGTGGAGACTAGCTTTAGGACTACAGGGGAAAGTGAGTCTCGCCAAGGTAGGGTGAAGAAATAAAGAGAAGAATAAAATGCCCAGGAGAAGAGTTGTGAAGACGGAAGGACTAGCTGAAGCGAAGGAGAATTACTGCGAGAGCTAGTGGATCACGCTTTAAACTCAGAGAGAGTGTACAAGTAATCAAGTGCGAAGAAGTGAGTCCTACTAAGGAATCTTACACCAGCGCGTCGTGAATTCGGGCATAGTGAAGGGAAGGCCGATAAGCTAAGGATAGGGGATAAATGAACTTCTACCTATGGATAGTGATGAACGGAGATCGCCAAGCTGGACGAATGAAGAAAGTGTTGAGGGTGTGGAGAGGATTGCCAACATGGAGAAAACAGTTAATCAAGAGAAGAAGCACAAAACGCGTGGGATTGTTGATGCTTTCCATAGAATGGATGATCACATGGATTGCCAACGTGGAATTCTTAATTTCCCTAGATTATAGGTTGTCTTTACTTGGAGGATAAGTTTAGGAATTCTCTAAATATGTGCAATAGGTGATATTAGGCACACGAGCTAGAATGAAGAGCAAAGAGAGCTAATGAGCTAGAGAGCTTTAGAGAGAAAGTTGAGAAAGCTAGAGAACTGAGTGCTTAGGAAAACTTCACTTGCTGAGAGGAGATAGCAAGAGCGAATCGGACAGAGAGTAATCTAGAGGCAATCTACTCTATGCCAAGGTCACGCGAAGTTAGTGAGTGGCCTGAATCACC
This sequence comes from Phyllobates terribilis, assembly GCF_046119375.1. Lineage (NCBI taxonomy): Eukaryota > Metazoa > Chordata > Amphibia > Anura > Dendrobatidae > Phyllobates > Phyllobates terribilis. The sequence continues at coordinate 12,305 of NW_027368989.1, read as the reverse complement.
TTGAGAGTTTAGAGGATTACTTGTACTGTGCTGAGCGCCAGATTCTGTTGAGAGAGAGTGTTACTAAGTGTTGTAATTACTCTTGATTAATATAATTTATTAGTGGTATTTTTTCCCTAAGCTTAGTAGAAGTTTAGGGTTCTCACCTTGGGAAAATCCTTGCATTTGAACCGAGCTTATTAACTATCACTTCTAAGTTCAACGTATTGTAGCTAATCTCCCCTTCCGCAACTCTAACACACTAGCTAACTAGCTTTTTGTGTTTAACTTCGAGATTAGACCAGCTTAAACGTGTTTTCAACTTCCGTATCTATAAAATACTTAAGCGAGCTGATCAAGCTACTCTTTTATAAGAGATACTCGATCCGATCCTAATAGCTAAATCTACACACATGGAGTCAGGTATTCGTTTCATTTGTATTTAATCTGATCAACTCTAGAAGTAACAAAGGGGGAAAATGATTGCAAATAAACTAACAAAACAATTATGAAAGTAATAATGAGAAAACCACTTTCTTCAACAAGTATTCACACAACAAAATGATTAATTGATCATTGAATTATTCATTACTATTGAGTTCATCTTATAATTCATATATTGTGGTTGTCCTAATCCATGTTCTTATATAGTTAATAGTTAAAGTAGTCCTAATAACCCTTACTCAACTACAACCCTGAAACTATCAAGATTTAATAATCAAGCAGCAATGAACTCAGGATTAAATAGGTGCATGCAGTGCCATTGACTCAAGGTTGATATTTAACACAAAATCAACTCTCCCTACAATAACAATCCCAACTAGGTCATGCATTGATTCGCTACCAAACAATAAGACTCTTCAACTCGGACAAGTCAAACCTATCAATATGAATAGATCTAAACAACCAAGGTAGCTAAGCTATATATATAGATCACATTCAATAACCAAGTAAGATCAAGATAGAGGAAACAACTCCAATAATATAATTAAGAACCAAGATAGAAGTCTTACAAACCAATCATTCACAGGCTTCAACCTGTTGAAGAAAGCAAGCGAAACTACTCTGACATGGCTCTATAAACAACGTAAAACTAAACTAAGAAAACGATGAGTAGGATGGAGGCAAAGCTTTCAACCCTATTTATAGAACTTAATAACCTAAGAAACTACTAAAAAGCCTAGCCCAAAGCTCCATCCTAAAATAGGTAAAAGGCCCGAAGAACTCCTGAAGCAAATGGATGGCTCGGCTACCAGCCCAAGCAGGGCACGGTCGTGCCTATGTGGGAGCACTCGCGCCACCCACCAGACCCTTGGAGAGGTCGTGCCCCAGACCTTTCTCCCTTGCGCGGTTGTGTCTTCTTGTGTGCGCGATCGTGCTTCGTCCTTTGGACATCTTCTCTTCGTTCTTCTCCCGAATGTTAGTAATCCTCGAGATTAACACCTTTGCTCTGTGAGGTCCGGATTACAGTATATGCTACAAATTATTGCCAATTGGCCTATAAATGATGCTAACACCCACTTTTTACGCTATACTAAATATCTCCTATCAAAAACCCACACACTTAGATCTTTCTCGTCCTCGATTAAGCTGCAACTAACTACTTGGCGATCTCAGCGAGTATGGAAGAACTTGGCAGCAATGGTCACCGATCTACACTTTAGCTTTTAAGTATCTGAAATCATCAAAGCACGAGCGTAGACTTCGACTCTACTATAAATATTCAAAAACAATGCAAGACTCAGTAAACTCTAAACTAACACAACAATGACATCAATCATTTCCCTAACTTGAACTATGCTTATCATACGCAAGTGCCACTAATCATGAATCTTTATACAATGAAAAATATGTATCTACCCAAGTGATATATGAAGGATAATAACACAAGATTAAACAAACGACAATTCCCTTTCCTAACATGCTTCCTAATCTATGATAAGAATCCACCAGCTCCAATTCCATCGAAAGCATACAAAAAAACACAAATTCAACTCAAGTAATAACACATATAAATTTTTTTTGCTTCTTTTCATCCTATTCATGTATTTTTCATTAAAAACTACTTATTTGGTTTAGGGCTCGCCACTCTTACGGTCCGAGCCAACTAATGGAACTCTTTGCTTGCTAGTCATGGAGGATCAAACCCGGAGTGATATTTCACACCACGAGATCTCGTTCTTTTCCGGCTTATTTGACTAGGTGTTCACTAATATTTAATTCCTTTATATGCATTTTTTAATGAAGAAGATGGAAGCAAAGTATGAACAACATGATAGAACAAGAGATGAGATGGCAGAAGTGCAATTCTAGTATTGGTCCTAATGCATCCTAATCATAATCCACATGCGAAAGAGAAAGTCCTCAACATGATCAATCATATCATCATCATACATAATTTAAATATCAACAGTCAAAGGCACAGTAAACAGATCCAAAATCCGTGCACCATTATAGAAGTCCACAAAGCATCAAATAGGGGAAAAACTATGATAACCAACTCTAAAAATTCAAAATGACTCAAAAGTTTCAAAAACAAGGATAGTTGAGATAATTCCTCCCCCCCCCCCCCCACACACACACACTTAAACTACACAATGTCCCTATTGTGAAATCAAGAACAAAGGTAACACATAGACGAAAGTGGAAAAATACCTCTTTTGACGGGTTGCCTCCCGAACAAAGCCCGACTTCTTACTCTCTATCAACCAGAACTTGGACCCTCGAGTGCCATCTCATCAAAGAACTCTCTGTTCTTCCTTACACAGTAGGATCTGACACCTCGCCTTTTCCTAATTCTCTTGTTGTACCACCCTCTTTTCGTCTTCTTCCTCACCGTGTGTGGCCCCTTTAGGAGTTTTATAAACGAGACATAGGTGCTCGGGGTTCCAGAGTCCCAAATATTTGAAGGTGTGGACGCACGTAGGTGTCTTGGCTCAGCTTGAGATCATCTCCCAGATCAAATATCTCTCCTTCATCGTGTAATGGTGGACCTGGATTGTACTCATTGACGTTCAACATCAAGGAGAAACCGACGTCAAAGACTGCACGGGAGAAGGTGCTGGCGCACAGAAACATGACACGATCATGCCGGGCATCAGGCGGCTTGGAACGGGTTCTTGTCGGAGGGCGCGGTCTCTCAAGGAGTTCCAGAAACAATACCGCAAATGCGCGGTCGCGTGGCTCAAGTGTGAGGTCGTGCACAGCAGCAGGGTGGGTCACACGGCACGCAAGACAGTGGCACGATTCACGCCTTTCTCTAGTGTCATGGGTGCGGAGGTGCAGCTCGGGGTCGCGACGCGGCTCTGCAGGGGTTGATTTGTGCTCGTTCTCCTCGGGTTGCGGTTATGCATTTGCTAGTTCCTTGGCCTCGACTTCTTCTTCATCATTCTACATCTCATCTGGGCTCGGATCAACTGTGATCTGTGGCTACAACGCATCAGAATAATTTGTCAACTGAGTAGATATTGACTGCACCAATTGCTCAATCTGCGCTTCCACGTAGTCATACATCTATTGAACATTCCCAGCGCGTGGAATCCCCTATCCATCATCAAAGTTGACCAACCTCTCTCCTTAAGTTTAGCCAGTTGGTCATCCTAGTTTTTCTTAATTTCTTCCATATCTCCTGCAAGCTCAGCAAGTAAACTTATCCGTAGCACGGGTGTTGACCATACAATGGTCAATACCAAAGTTAATCCAATAAAAAACACAAGAAAAGAAGTTTGACCTCCCGACAATGGTGCCAAATTTGACGAGCATGGTTATGCCCAATCAAAATAATAAAACCTAACCAGCTACTCTACAAGTAAAGTAGCAAGAAAGGATTGAAACCACAGGGAGTCAGGTATTGGATTCTTGTGTATTTAATCTAATCAACTCTAAAAGTAAAAAGTGGGAAAATGATTGCAGCTAAACTAACTAAATGATTAAGAAATTAATAATGAGTAAAGCACTTTATTCATCAAGTATTCAGACAATAGAATGACTGATTGATCATTAAGTTCTTAATTACTATTGGGTTCATCTTATAATTCATATATTATGGTTGTCCTTATCCCTTTTCTTATATACTTAATATTCCAACTCGTCCTAATAACTCTTACTTTACTACAACCCTGAAACTATCAAGATTTAATAATCAAGCAACAATGAACTCAGGAATAAATAGGTGCATGCAGTAACATTGACTCAAGGTTGATATTTAACACACAATCAACTCTCCCTACAATAACAATCCCAACTATGTCATGCATTGATTCGCTACAAAACAATAAGACTCTCCAACTCGTACAAGTCAAACTAAGCAATATGAATAGATCTAAACAACCTAGGTAGCTAAGCTAGATAGATAAATCATATTCAATTACCAATTAATAATAAGAGAGATGAAAAAAATCCAATAATATAATTAAGAACCAAGATAAAAGTCTTACAAACCAATCATCCGCAGGCTTCAACCTGTTGAACAAATCAAGGGAAACTACTCTAACATGACTCTCTAAACAACGTAAAACTAAACTAAGAAAACAATGGATGGGATGGAAGCAAAGCTCTAAAGCCTATTTATAAAACTTAATAAAAGAAGCTATTACTATGTAAGCCTAGCCCAAAGCTCCATCCGAAAATAGGTAAAAGGCTCGAAGAACTCTCAAAAGGAAATGGATGGCTTAGCTACAAGCCTAAGCATGACATGGTCGTGCCTATGTGGGTGAGGTCACGCCACCCACCAGACCCTTGGCGCGGTCACGCCCCAGACCTTGATCCCTTGCGCGACTGCATCTTCTTGTGTGCGCGACAGTGCTTTGTCCTTTGTCTATCTTCTCTTTGTTCTTCTCCCGAATGTCAGTAATCCTCGTGATTAACACCTTTTCTCTGCTAGGTCTGGATTACAGTAATATGCTCCAAATCATTTCCAGTACGTTTATAAATGATGCTAATGACCACTTGTTGCGCTATACTAAATATCGCCTATCACTTGGCCGTTGAGAATTTATTGTAATAATTTAGCAACCGTTTTTTTCTCGAAGAATGAGAAGTAGTGTAAGGGAGCTCAACACATGGAGTTGAAGTATTTGTCAGTCAAATAAGTGGTGCGGAAATGTAGAGTGTCCTTTGAGCATATCAGAACTGAAATGATGGAAGTGGATCCGTTAACTAATGTTTTACCACTCGAGACATTCATTGGCCATGTAGAATGTATGTGTATCATAGATAAAGCCTTGTTATTTTGATTATGGTTTGCTCATTAGATGTGTGACACTTTGAAATCACTTATGGTTATGTTTTTTTTATTAGACGTGTTATCATTATGGATTGTGTATACACTTATTTTTCTTAGATGACATGTGAATATTTTGAGAATTTAAGTTTCCTCTCAATTAATGATAACATTGAGTTAGATTTGGTTTGTGATATACTAGTGATGGCATGCCCGTCCTACGCACGAGCTATTGTGTGTTTCTTTTTTTTAAGGAAAATTACTTTTATTGAAGAGTTGTGTGTGTTTTGCATGGGCTTGTGTTTGGGTTGTTGGATCTTTGTATAGGTGAAAACATATAATTAAGGCGGCATTCTCCTTAGAAATTAATAGAATTTTTTTTTACTTTAACATACAATGTGCATTGTCAGTCAAGCACATACTTGCAATTGAAGCTTTTTTTTATTAATAACTTGTGTGACCATGTGTGATACTCCATGGATTATTGTAAAATACATTGTTTTTGATTAGGTATGTAACATTTAGTTGTTATTATTTGAGCCTATTTTAAAAATTTAAATTCCATTTCATCCACATATTAACTAGCATTGTAAAATGACAACAAACTATATACACATATTAAGAATTGAAGGTAATAGAAAAGATGGAAAGAAAACATGCATAAGAATAAAAATTTATAGGAATAAATTGATATTAAGTTTTACTTCGCTTTGATATTGAATCATCTTTTCCCAATCATCAAACCACTCATTTTTTTATTCCTATGTATAGATTCATGGTGATGGTCGCTCTTATGGGACTGCATGCGTGCATTCATTTATGTATTTATAGAGTGATAGAGGTTATGCTTTGACTTCTGCAAAGAAGGGTCGGAACATAAAAAGAGAAAAGGTTTAAGGCGATTTGAGAATGAGAATATTTAATTGTACTAAAGGATATGAAATGAATTACGTGGAGTCTTGGAATTGAAAGATGACATGAAGTTAAATTTAATTAATTTGACTATTTATCTTCAATAATCAAGTAGAGGGTTAATACAACTTCTATTTTATTTGAGAGTTTTTTCGTTTTTCTTTCGCATTTATTTCAAAAAGGATCAATAATGAAAATAAGGTATGTTGAGAATATATGCTTAAAAAAACTCAGCTTTATAAGGATTATGATATGATATGATGTATAGATCATGGTGATGGACTCTCTTATAGGACTGTATGTGTGTGTTCATTTATTTATTTATAAAGAAATGGAGGTGATGCTTTTGACTTGTGCAAAGAAGGGTCGGAACAAAGAAAGAGCAAATGTTCATTGCGGTTTCAGAATACGGAAGGATTTTTATTTAATAGTAATAAAGGATAAGAGCGAATTATGTGGACTCTTGGAATTCAAAAGGACACGAAGCTTAATTTACTTAATTTGACTATTTATCTTCCTAATTGAGTAGAAGGCTAATGCAATTTTCATTTTATGTGAGAGATTCATGGTGATGGCCGCTCTTATGGGACTGCATGCGTGCATTCATTTATGTATTTATAGAGTGATAGAGGTTATGTTTTGACTTCTGCAAAGAAGTGTAAGGCCCGCAGCCTAAGAAACACTATCATCATGTCAACGCGGAAACTTCCCAGGAGGTCACTCATCCCAGGATTGCTCCCGCCCCAAGCACGCTTAACTTCTCAGTTCTTGTCCTCACTTGAACCATGAAAAGGGAAGAACTCTTGTTGACATGAGTAGTAATCTAATCCCTATATGGATTACAAACACACGGTGTTACAATCACCCCCACTTAAACCCTTGACGACCATGTCAAGCCCAAGGACCATCCTCCGGGTCGAGCCGCCCCCAAAGGGAAAAGTGCACTCGAGCCACGGAGTTGGCTCTGATACCATTTGTAAGGCCCGCAGCCTTACAAACACTATCCTCATGTCAAAGCGGGAAACTTCCCAAGAGGTCACATATCCCAGGATTGCTCCCGCCCCAAGCACGCTTAACTTCTCAGTTCTTGTCCTCACTTGAACCATGAAAAGGGAAGAGCTCTTGTTGACATGAGTAGCAATCTAATCCGTATATGGATTACAAACACGGGGTGTTACAAGAAGGGTCGGAACATTAGGGCAAACAATGAATTTAGTGTTTTTTAGAACACCTAAATATTGCATTTATTTTCATTTAAAATATGTATTATTGCATATATTCTCAACGCTTGAACTATAAGTTTATGCGAAAATGTTTCGGTAAGAGAATTTTATGCACATTCAGAAGACTCTTTTTGAAGCTCACAAACAATAACTGATTTATGAATAAAATTCCTTCAAAGCATAGATTTGTTTCATACTCGATTAATAAATACCAATATTTCATTACATATAAGTTGTAAAAAGTCACTATATATAAGATTGTATATACAAAGGAGACATTAACATCTGAACTTCAATTACCAGATTTACCATCTGCTCCCAGTCCTCCTTTGTTGAGCTCATCCATTAACTATGAGATTCAGAAATTAGAAAAGTTCCCAAACAATATATGAAGGAAAAACATCTATTTTAAATATGCTTACCTGAGAAAGAGTGACGATCGAAATCTGTGCTTGAACACAAACAAATAAAATTCAATTAGTATTGCAAGTTAGTGACACATTATTTATTTTCATGCAGTGAAAGATTGTAAAGTCATCAAATTAATATCTCTACTATAGTTTTGGGCATCATCAGACCCAAGATCCAAGATTTCTATAAGCATTTATTCAAGCATAATAATATAATTCAGAACAATTCCATAGTATACCGAACATAACATTACAAAATTAACCTCAACAATAGTACCTATTTTGAGGTCTTGGAACAAACACTCTTCACCAAAAAATATAATTTATCTCATAATCTCATATATTTCTATTAATTTACTAAAAGACTATTTCTAATATTAATTAAATTAAACGTCCGTAACAGCACAAAGAAGTATAGGGTAAAAAAGAATTATACGTACCCAGCTGACAAAGAACTACACGGTAAAGAAGTATAGAGAAGGTTACATGTTTGTACCGAAGAATCTACTCCATCCCAAGATATTTCCGACGGGGGATTTGTAGACATTAGCAGGACGAATGGTGGCGCCGACAGGAGTCTTCAAGTTCTTCACTTGGAGGACGAATTTGATCAACCTCCAGTCGACATTCATCGGGCAGATCCGGAAGCCACTGCAGAGGGGATGTGTGAAATTTATTTTAGATATTCCAAATTCTATGTGAAGCATAAATCGAGATTAGACTTCTGCACGTATATATAGTATACAAAAAGTTGGAATCTTGGTCAAAACGGAGCATTAATGGAAGCCGTTTCACAATGAAAACATCATGCCGTTTCAAAATCGGAAAAGTAAAGACAAATATATGGTCAAATAATATTTAATGAAAATCGTTTAACAATGAAGCACCCAACCGTTACAAACTACAAACATTGAAGACAAAGATATGGTCAAAACAAAAGAAAAACATTAAAGAGAGAAGAGGTTTATTTGAGGGTGAATTCAATGGAAAACATAAATCCACATACATTTCTATTTTCATTGGTCCAAGAACAATACAATTTGGTTTGTGGTGAATAAAAAATGCCAATTGAAGGAATTAAGTAGGGTATTAATTGAGGCAAATAATGCCAATTTTAAGATATATTAAGATTAGATAGATGTCAGAAATGATATCGCTCAATGATGTGTGACCGCCATGCTCCAATCAGTTTTAATTCGGTTAAGGTTATAAGTTTAAATGGACTTGTAAAAGTGTTATTAAATCATCAAGTCAAATCTAAGGTCAAGTGAGAGAATGTTAGAATATTTATTAAATATTAACATAAATTGTGGTCTATCTTTCTCTCGGTTTAATCATAAACTTAGGTTCATATTATAGATATAGTTTTAAGATAACGTCGACATCGTGAAAGATTGATTTCGGTTAAAGACGTTAAGATTCAGGTATAATTGTTAACCCTCCTCCCTTTCCTAATAATAATTTCTTTCTCTCATAAAAGATATATTTGTAAGTGTACAGTCAATGATGGTTGTGGGAGGTTGTACGGTCAACGGTGGTTACTTAATTCCACAATTAGTGATTTTAATTACGACAATTAAGAAAAGAAGATAACCACCTCTCCGAAATAAAAAGTGGGGAACTGAGAGAAAAGATTCAAGAGATATAATTAAGGGCTTGTTCTTCTCCATTGATAACGTCCATTTTGTATGAGTCTTTTATAATCTTAGTTTAGGTCATTTGCATGTATATTTTATATATTATATAGTTAATTTCACATTATCTGGTATTTGAAGTCTACCCGAGTGCTTTTATGTATTTTAGGTATTTTTGGCCAAATTAATACAAGACTTTGGAACCGCTTGACACAAAATAAATTGGACTAGAGATGGCATTGAAGTTCAAGAATATTGATTAAGATGGGCCGACCCATGACACGTTGGTAGGTGTGGATTGCAAGTTCATTAATACACGAGATGTTACCGGAGTTTGGGGGAGTTACATAGTAAACTAGGTTTCTAATACCCGTGCTTCGCACGGATTTTTGTCTTTTTACGAGATTATATATACATTGAACATTCTTTAAATTGTATGTATTTAATGTAAATTGTTAAGCAGCACACACATCTGTTACCCTCATGTTCTGATAAGTTAATATTGTAGTTTATATATTCGTACTTAGCTTTTTGGCCATTTGAGACAAACTTTGGTTTATTCATGTAGAAATTTTGATCAATCTAAATATTGATATACGAAATATCATAATGGAATGAGAATAATATTTATTATAAACATTAATAGGTTATAGATTGTGTAACATGGACACGATAAAAATGCCCACATTCCCGTAGACACTCGGATACGAAAAAACCGAATCAAAATATTTGTAAATTTCAAATTGGAAAATTGATTATTGGACTTCTATTATTTAAGCTCAACTTGAATAATAAGACAAACATAAACACCCATTTTAACTGAGGGTCTTGTGATCTCCTTTTATGTACCTCAAAATGAAAGGAAACTTCATTAAGTTTCTGATGTGAGAGGCTCAAAAATCTCAATCTGTAACATGGCTTTTTATACATATCCATTGGTAGACAATTTCATTGAGTTTCGAGTGAGAGAATATTTGAACATGTGTTAATGTGGACAATTTTTTACTTCTTTTTTTGGTTAAAGTGGGTAGTTTTAATTATAATAGACCACTTTTTAATTGTATATTTTTCATAATTTTTAGTGCCAAGAGTCATATTTTCATAAAAAAATATCCTCGTAGTAATTACGATATGAAAATTCGCTCAGTTATTGAATATGCAATCCAAATTTTATGAATTACATGTGCTAGAAAAAATGGAAGAAAAAATCGTTTGAAAATTAAAATTATTAAGGAAAGATCGTTAGTAACTGAAAATCCCACATAATCTAATTTGGAAAATCTAATTGTCATGATAAAACATAAGAAATAAAAAAAAGGTTTTAAACTAGAAAATTGTATATTGGGATTCTATTATTTTAAGTTGAACTTGAATAATAATAAGAGAAACATAAAAAAACCAATTTCTACTGAAGGTCTTGTGATCTCCTTTTATACACCTCAAAGGGAATGAAAGTTGATTAAGTTTTCGATGTGGGAGGTTGAAAATCTCAACCTATAACATGTTTTTTTTATACAAATCAATGGTAAAAAACTTCATTGAGTTTCAATGTGGGAGAGCATTAACACATGTGTCAGTATCGATAGTTTTAACTTATTTTCGTTAGATTGGATAGATTTAATTATAATAGACTACTTATCAATTGTACATCTTTTCATAATTTCAATGCTAAGAGTCACATTTTCACAACAAATATTCTCTTAATAACTGCTATATAAAAAGTCTCTCAATTACTGAATATTCAATCCAACTTAATGAAGTACATAGTCTAGAAAAAATAGAAGAAACAAATCGGAAAAAAAAAGATTGTTAGTAACTGAAAATCAAACATAATCCAATTCAAGAAAATCTAATTTTCACGATAAAACATAAGAAATAAAAATTTAATCTAGAAAATTGATTTTTGGGCTTCTATTCTTTTAAGTTCAACTTACATAATACGAGAAACAAAAATCCAATTTCTACCAGGATGTTGTGATATCTTTTTATACACCTCAAATAGAAGGAAACTTTATTGAGTTTCCGATGTGGGAGGCTAAAAAATCTCAACCTGTAGCATGATTTTTTAGACACGTCCAATAGTCGAAAATTTCATTGAATTTCGATGTGGGGGAATAATTCAACATGTGTTAATATGGACATTTTTTTACTTTTTTTGTTAAAGTGGATAGTTTTAATTATAATAGACTACTTATTAATTTTATATTTTTCATATTTTTAGTACGAAGAGTTAGATTTTCACAATAAATATCCTCATAGTCATTATTATATGAAAATTCTCTTAATTATGAATATGCAATCTAACTTTAATAAAGTACATAGCCAAAAAAAATGGAAGAAAAAATCGTTAAAAATTTTAAAAATTAAACAAAGAACGTTAGTAACTGAAAATCTCACATAATCCAATTAAAAAAATCTATTTATTATGATAAAATGTTAAATAAAAATTTTACACTCGAAAATTGATTATTGAGCTTCCATTGTTTTAAACCAACTTAAATAATAAGAGAAACATAAAAAACCATTTTACCAATGGTCTTGTGATTTCTTTTTATATACTTCAAAGGGAAGGAAATTTCATTAGGTTTCCGTTGTGGGAGACTGAAAATCTCAACTTGAAACATTGGTTTTTATACACATCCAATGGTCGAATATTTCATTGAGTTTTGATATGGGAGAATATTTACACATGTGTTAATATGGATAGTTTTAACTTTTTTGTTAAAAGGGTAATTGTAATTATAACAAACTAATTATTAATTTTTTCATAATTTTTGAGATAAGAGTAAGATTTTCGCAAAAATATCCTCGTAGTGATAACTACATAAAAACTCTCTAAATTATTGAATATTCAACCAATTTTTATGAACTACATCGGCTAGAAAAATGGAAGAAAAGAGATCGTAAAAACAAAAAAATTGAGATT
>NW_027368988.1:0-45923 GCF_046119375.1 Phyllobates terribilis | reverse complement strand
TCACTCATGGGTAAGCTTAAAATATTTTCACTCTTGAATACTTCCATATGTAGCTAATAGGGTTAGGAAGCATTACACAGGACAGGGATTTATGGAGGGAGGTGTAAGCATGAATCATTTCTCGTTTTGGCTTGGTGATGAGCTAGAAGCGATCATCATGTCTTACAAGGGGTTGAATATGAATGAGCATGCAAATGAATAAACAAAAAATCACGAAGCAAGCTCAAGTGTAATCATGCTCATTATGACCCTTTTGAAGTATATAACACACACAGAGAAGACAGTACCAGCTACCTTCTCAACCATACTCAGTCTTACCCAAGGATGAAGAAAGCGTGACTTAAGATAGAAGAAATGTATAACGTTTATTTAAAACGCAATGATCTGAGGCAACAAAAATACAAACTTGTACACAAAAAAATGTAACACTTGGAAACATGGAATGTACATGTGAAATATCATGTATTGCACGCAGGGAAAATAGAACATAAAACACACACAATCACTCATGGGTAAGCTTAAAATATTTTCACTCTTGAATACTTCCATATGTAGCTAATAGGGTTAGGAAGCATTACACAGGACAGGGATTTATGGAGGGAGGTGTAAGCATGAATCATTTCTCGTTTTGGCTTGGTGATGAGCTAGAAGCGATCATCATGTCTTACAAGGGGTTGAATATGAATGAGCATGCAAATGAATAAACACAAAATCACGAAGCAAGCTCAAGTGTAATCATGCTCATTATGACCCTTTTGAAGTATATAACACACACAGAGAAGACAGTACTAACCCTCATCCCTAAGTTCCCCATTGAAGTACAAATATGCATAATTTAGTCAATAGAGAGGGAACTTATCATGCTTACCATGATTACCTTAGTCAATAGGAATCATCCCCAGAAGTAACCTTAGGTTAAGGAAAGGCAACCTATTGAGTGGTTTTGTGAATATGTCAGCTACCTGTTCCTCCGTTCTGCAGAAGGTGAACTTGATATTCTTCTTTTCTACATGATCTCTAAGGAAATGGTGTCAAATGTTGATATTCTTGGTCCTCGCATGATGAACAGGATTCTCGGACACATTGATGGCGCTTGTGTTGTCGCAGCGTATCTCTATCGTGCCGAGCTTGACTCCAAAATCCACTAATTGCTGTTTGAGCCACACCACCTGGGATGCGCAAAGGTCAGCTGCAATGTACTCAGGTTCCGTTGTGGAGGTCGCTGTGCAGTTCTGCTTCCTTGAGCCCCAGGAGATGAGGGAGGGACCTAAGATCTGAGCCATCCCTGAAGTACTCTTGCGATCCACGAGGTACCCTGCGTAGTCAACGTCTGTATACCCTACCAGAGACAGCGAGCCTCCCTTAGGATACCAAAGACAGAGATTCTCAGTTCCCTTTAAGTAATGCAGTATCCTCTTGATATTCTGAAGGTGGCTTGCTCTGGGGTCGCTCTGGGCTCTCGCGCATAGGCTCACGACAAAGACAATATCAGGACGCGAAGCAGTGAGATACATAAGGGACCCTATCCCCTGTAAGACGTCTCATCGACCTTCTCTCCACTCAAGTCTGCATCCAGCTTCATTGTGGTGGAGATGGGCGTGGGAAAGGGCTTGCTTGTATCCATGGAAAACTTCTTCATAATTTCTCGCAAGTATTTCTGTTGGTGAATCTGGATACCATCCTTCTTCTGGGTAACTTGCAAGCCGAGGAAGTAGTTGAGCTCCCCTATCAGGCTCATGTTGAATCTGGAGGACATGGTTTCTTTGAAGTCGCGCAACAAGTCTTCATTTGTTGATCCGAAGATGATATCATCAATGTAGACCTGGACGATGATGAGGTCCCCTTTAAGCTCCCTTATGAACATCGTCTTGTCCACAGCTCCCCTGCGATAGTTGTGCTGGATCAGGAACTCGGACAGGAAGTCATACCATGCTTGAGAAGCCTGCTTCAACCCATAGAGAGCCTTGTCGAGGAAGTATACGTGGTCTGGAAAAACTTGATCCTTGAAACCTGGAGGTTGCTTGACATAGACTTCCTCGTTCAGGCTGCCGTTCAAGAAAGCTATCTTCACATCCATCTGGTATAACTTGAAGTTTCTCAGTGCTGCAAAAGCGATTAGTAGGCGAATGGCTTCTAAGCGAGCTACTGGGGCGTAAGTTTCATCATAATCTATCCCCTCCTGCTGGCTATACCCTTGCGCCACTAGTCTCGCTTTGTTTCTCACAATGGTGCCTAAGTCGTCCAACTTGTTCCTAAACACCCAGCGCGTCCCAATAATGGACTTGTTGGGAGGCCTTAGAAAAAGCCGCCAAACATTGTGTCGCTCGAATTCCTGTAGCTCTTCTTGCATGGCTACTATCCAGTCAGGGTGTTGAAGGGCTTCCTTGATATTCTTCGGCTCAACTAGGGATACAAAGGAATGGAAGGCCGCCAAATTGTGGAGCTGAGAGCGCGTGAAGACTCGATCGGAGAAGGGAGTGAGAATCTGATCAAGCTTGTGTGAACTCTTCTGCTGGTAGTTCCTGGTGTTCATTGACACGGCTTCAGGAATAAGGTCAAGCAAAACCGAGGCAGAAGTAGAGTTTGAGGGTGCTACTGGGGTCGTTGAGGTAGGAGGCAGGGTCGCTGAGGAGGAAGCTGGGGTCGCTGAAGGCGTTGCAGTCGCAGAAGCGTCCGTCCGGAGGGTCGCTGAAGCCTTCTTCGATGGTGCTGGAGCTTTGGGGGGCCTTACTTTGTGCTTGGAGGGTCTCCCTGGGCCTTGTCTTGTCGAAGTAGAGGTTGTGCAATCTGGTGAAGAAAACGTGAAAGGTGTCGCTGACGTAAGCAGATTGCTTGTGCTAGCGATGGGAGGAGCCGCCACGTCTTCATCTTGATTGGAGCCTTCATCGTTTGGGGGATCCTATTCAGGTCCCTCTAGTTGTGCCTCTTCCTGATCGTCCTCTTCTGCTTCGTCGAGGGCGGGACCGACTCCTTGTGCGCCTGTAGATGAGGGAGCGTGTGGGGGAGCCTTGTCATAGTCACTGTCCGTCTCACAAGAGGAGACTGAGGAAGGATGGTGAAAAGGCATGATTGTCGGATTAGCCTCGCTCGTCTCAGCATCAATCGCAACGACCTCTGGAATTGGGCACTCGTCGAAGGAAACATGAATGCTCTCTTCAACCTTTCTTGTCCTCTTGTTAAGCACCCTGTAACACTTACTGGAGGGAGAATATCCAAGAAAGACAGCTTCATCATTTCTAGCATCAAATTTACCCAAGTCATCCTTCCCATTGTTGAGCACGTAGCACTTACAGCCAAAAACGCGTAGATGAGACAGGTTGGGAGTCTTTCCTTTGATGAGCTCATAAGGTGTCTTTTCGAGGAGTGGTCTCAGCATGGCTTGGTTCATGATGTAACATGCAGTACTAACCGCCTGTGCCCAGTAGTGTCGTGGAAGGGAGCTGCCCAGTAGCATAGTGCGCGCCATCTCCTCCAGCGTCCTATTCTTGCGCTCCACTACACCGTTTTATTGGGGAGTACGAGGCGCTGAGAAGTTGTGATGAATGCCGCATTCCCTGCAAAAGTTTAAGAACTGTCCGTTCTCGAACTCTAGCCCATGATCTGAGCGAATAGAGCTGAGAGGGACCCCTAGCTTCTTTTCAAGAAGTAGAACTAAAGATGAAAACTCCTCAAAAGCCTCATCCTTAGTTCTAAGGAAAAGCGCCTAGGTGAAACGGGAAAAATCATCAACAATTACATCCGGTACTCTGAAGGCGAATGGGGCCGCATAAGTCCATGTGAAGCAGATCCAAGGGTCGCTTTGTAGTAACTAACTTCTTTGAGGGCGCTAGAGATTTCCTTGTAATCTTGGCACATGCGGACTCGGAGCAGTGAGTCATAGTATCTGGCTTAATATCTGGTAGTCCCCTTACCAACTCGTTTACGTGTAGCTTGTGAAGGAGATGAAGGCTAGCGTGCCCTAACCTTTGATGCCACAAGTTTACTTGTTCTTACAGGGTCGCTAGACATAGATGTTTGGAAGGAACAAAATAATGATAAAAAAGATAAGTATTATCGACCCTCTTACCTTTCATTATCACCTTCTTGGACGAGTCTATAATTAAGCATTCTGAAGTTGTGAAGGTAACTTTATTTCGTCCTTGATCACAGAACTCAGGAGGTTGAATTTGAGGCTGTCTACCAAGCTCACATTGCGGATCTGAATATTTGACGTGAGCTGGACGCTTCTAGTTGCTTTGATGTGCCCTTATTTCTTGTCCCCAAAGGAGATGCTACCTCCTTCGCTTGATTGAAGTGAGAGCAGGAAACTGGGGTCTCCAGTCATATGACAGGAGCACCCGCTATCGATGTACCACTTGCTCTTCGCTTCAACCTGTAATAAAGAAAAATCAGATTTTGGGCTCCCATCGAAGCCGAGGCTTCGTGGGTGGATTAGTGGAAGCGACCTTCATATTACCTTTTCTGAGTTGATTAGCATTCTTGGGTGCTATTGACTCGTAATATGAAGGATCATTTAAGTCTATTATTACATTGGGCTTTGGCTTGTATCTGGCACGGGATTTTTCTCTGAGTGCAAGCTTAGAAGCGCACTCATGTACCCTATGCCCATTTTTGTCACTTTGCGTGCAATAAAGATTGCCGCGCACATACCCGTACTTACCTTTCCTGGCCGGAAGGGAGCTTGTTTCTCAAGCTTGATTTTCTTAGGCTCAGATTTTGCCTGTTTGACATACATCTTATGAGCTAGTTCCCCGTGATACCACCTATTTTCTTTATGGTTATGTTCAAGCGCCCTTGTCTTGTTTTCCAAAAAATCATTTTTACTCTTAAAAGATTGTAAATCTTGAGAGAGTTTAATATTCTTTTCAGTTAATGAAATGTCCTTAGAAGTGGAAGGGGCGAGCTCAGATGTATACCCTAAACCAGGTCTAGAGCGGACAAAAACTATTTGGTTTACAATTTTTGCCTCAATAGATTGATTCAGTTTGTCAATTTCAGCCAGGATAGTGTCAAGCTGAGCTGAAACATTCGAGTCTGTAGGAAGGGTGCTACTTTTGCCTTTACAGAGTTCACAGAACTTTGTAACGACAACCATGTCACCCTTAAGCCTTTTAGTCATCTCGAGTGTTTCAGTTTTGAGGACGCTGATCTCATCAGTGTACTCACTATTTTGAATCATCAGCAGGTTATTTTCCTCAATCAGACCTTGAGAGAGATCAATTAGATCTTGTTTGGGAAGGACGCTTAATTTTATAGAAGATACATGAACAGGTTGGTCGTCATCAGATTCTTCTTGAGCCATTAGGCAGTGTCCTTGCATATCTTCGCCAAGATCCAGTTCGTCGTCTGAATCTCCCCATGTGGTGAAGAATGCCTTCTTGGGCTCGCTGGAGCTTGAACTCGCAGGGACCTTCGCTTTAGTGCAGGTTTTGGCTAGGTGACCTTTTTCTTGACAATTGTAGCAGGTCACATTTGTAAGGTCTCTTTTTGCTCCTTGGTCCATCTTGAAGCTACCTTTGTTTTTCAAGAACTTCTTGACCATTTTGGTCATCAGGACCATTTCAGCGTCCTCACTCTCATCGATGGCAGTCTCGCTTTCCAGCTGTTGAAGCACCCTTGTCAGCTTAAGAGCGGTTCCTCTGGATTCTTTGATGGAGGTGGCTTGTTCGTTGTCCTTCATTTCTTGGACTCGGAATTTACATGCAAGCACTGAAACGGGAAGGGACTTGGTTGCCTCAGTCATTAGCATAATTTTCTTGATTGTGTCGAATCTTGCATTGACACCATGGATTAATGCTAAAGAGAGCGACCAAGGTTCAATTTCTATCCCGGCAGCTCTCATCTTGTTTGCTAATACTTGAAATCGAGAGTTGTAGCTAGATATGCTCTCTGATTCTGACATCTTGAAAGAATGGAATTCCCTTTGTAGATCGAACTTACCATTATTTTTCATATCATCGCTCCCTTGATGCATATCAGCGACTGCCTTCCACATGGCTTGGGCTGTTGGCAAGCTCATGATCTTGTCCATATCTTTCCTCTGGAGAGAATTCAAGATAAGTTGTCGAGCTTTCACGTTTTTCTCCATGAGAGCATACTCCATTGGACCCCAAGGTTTCGCATCAGTTGAAGGGTCCACCTTTTCGTCTCCTTTCTCTATGATCTGCCAGCATTGGAAATCCGTCTGCTGGATATAGTTCCTTGTCATAGCGACCCACCACTCAAGTTCTCCTTCAATCAGGAGACGGGGCTTGTTGAGGGAGATTCCGAGGTGATGGTGGTTGGATTCTTTCTCATTCGACATGGTGAATCTTGATTGCTGATGAAGAGAGAAGATAAAGAGAGAGATCTGGAGTGCTTTGGACAGAGAGAACAAAGAGAGAACAAGAGATTCTTGATCGAAGAACACCTGCTCTGATACTAATTGTTGGATCGGTGAGCTTCTCCACAAGTAAAGCTTTGGAAGCTTAGAACTCGTATCAATCGTGGAAGAGAGAAGCTAGACTATAGAACAAATCAAGAACAATTTCTGTGTAATTCTCTGTTTGGTGTATTCAATCTTTCTCTGATGTGTTTACAAAAGATGACTTTTCTATCTCTTTTATCTCTCACAACATAAAGCAATACACTCAAAAGCTCTGAATTACAACTCACGATTAACTGCTATACAAGCTTAATCCTAAGCTATATATAGAACATCACAAAAGCTAGCTAATACACAATGCGGAATTAAAACATGCTAAATTCCCATTGGCTGACAAGAAGGACTTCATTGGGTCGTTAAGCGCTACTTCACTTCACCCAATCCCAACTTGACACGTACTTAGCTTGCTAACTGCTTCTGACGCGCGCGCTGCAACAACCCTGTGCAACTTGCACTATCAAGAATTTATTCAACACGTGCAAATCTCTTGTTGCTTGGAGTCTACGCGCTTGCTCGGTTTCTAAGCATTCTATGACGCTTTTTAAGTCTCTTTCCAGATTGCCTCTATTTAGCTCAACATCTTTAGCGTCCTTAGTCTCGATGAACACGATTATCACTAAATGGCTTAAGCGACCTTCAGATCACTTTCAGCTACCTTGAACACTGTACACACTTGAGTTCCAATTAAAAGTCTAAGTTTGTTATCATCAAAACTAAGAAAACTAGTCAAACTACCTCAGCTTAACTAACATTATCTTTTAATTTTTACTATATCTTATATTAGAAAATATCTCTTGCTTGCTTGTGTACTTACGCTCATATATATCATTCATTCAATATAAGGAATTGTTTTTCATAACCTTATTTCCATATTTTATGCATACACATGGTATAAAGTTACAATCCACAACCAAACCGTATTACTAGGTATACCCTTGCATGATATATATTACAAAAGGTATATAACCATTACATATCAACAACACACGTTACATACCGTGACAAACACGTTCTGAAACAGAAAGACACAAACGAGGAAATAACGAGGCTCCAAACCATATCGATCAAACCCTACCCATGATTAAGATGGACATGGAGAGAATTGAAGGATCTTGTTTGTCACTTAGTACAAACAAAAACCCATGGCCTTCTCCTGCTTTATTGTGCATACATATTATAGATAACATACTTAGGTAATTATATTATACTTTTATTTAGGTTCCATGCATATAAATGTCATGGATGGATGGATTGATTTAGTCATCAGCAGGAACGATGCGGACGCAACGAACAAGGAGTCCACTCTTCTCCTGGCAACTGAAGTCGTACACCTTAGCCATCACGTTCTGGCAGCTCGGAGTCGAGATGAACTGGCCAACAAACACTTTGGTGTCTCCTGGCATGAGCTGTGTCGGTATGCGGTTCAAGCAACCGCTTTGGTCGCGGAACTCGAACATGACAGGGCGCTTGAAGCCCTTTGCGTTATGCATGAGCTTGACATCGAAATAGACATTATACTGAGTCATCGGAGTCAGATTTCTCACAGGTGAGTGTTGTCCCTTCAACTCCAGGGAAGTGTCACCTAACAGTTTTGCATGATGAACAGTCTGGCTACCTGGTCTGTATACATGCATATAAAAAAGTGTAAGGACTCATATAATAACTACGTATATATGCTAGATTTAGATGTGAAATGGATTAATTTAACCAATTACTTGGGGACGGCTTCATATCTCCAGCAATCAGGGTTGTTACCATTGAGTATGTTAAGGGCTTTGGCGTACAAGTCAACGCAGGCACGACCCTGGTCGTCAAAGTAGTAGTACTGCGTTGTAGCGGCATAGTATAAATTAATGCAATATTGAGTAGTAAGTAATTAGAACCTTAGTAAGTGAAGTTTACATTACTTATTTAGGTTAATTACGTACCACATCTTGTTCTTGGCACCTGGGTTGCTGCATGGTGATTGATGAAGCTAGCTAGAGAGTAATGGATTGAGTATAGACTTAATTGTTTAAGAAGTTCTTGATTGAGTTGCTTGATGTTCAACCGCTGGGAGCTCATCTCTATTTATAGTACGTAGTACGTGCGTACGTGTTGTTCTAACACTTAATTGTATAAAGTGGAGAATCTTATTCCAGATATGTAGGATTGTTTGGTAGAACATCACGAAGGGGTACGTGGATATCATATATTCAGATAAATAGAGATATGTAGGACAGTACTTCACCAACCAAATAATATGGTAATATTGCACTATCGAAATTGAAGCATATATAGTATATTGTATAATGAATAGGGTTATAAGTACTGCGGATCCAGAACTTATTATAATTAGGAGCCGGAATGTTTTGACAAAATTCAATATACTCAACGTTTTAATAGATAATTTTATGTAATTATAAAATTGTGTCAAAAATATGGTTTGTTATGAAAGAATTATCTAATTACTACTCTAAATGATAAATAAAAGGTCAAATTTAAAGAGTTCTATAATATGGTATTTATTCATCAATCTTATCAAATAACAAATAATATTTATGAAAGAAATATGCATTTTAATAGCTAAAACTTATAACTACATATAATGTTTTAATCGTGATAGTAATGATCAAATAATATGAGTGATCCATTACAAATAACAGAAATTAGAACTGCAAAATTTATGTATGTTCTAATAATTAATCGGCCTTACCTGAAAATAATAGCTAACAAATTAATTTATGTGAAATAAATGATTCAACAAATTTACAGAGTATATATTTCAACCAAACATTTTTCTACTCAAGTAATATGTACCCAAATTTAGATACGGAAACTTCAAATATATAAACAAAAAGATGGTTTCTCACAAAGCAATAAATACTTAAATGGGTTTGAAAAAAAAGATCAGCTTCTTATAATACTACTACATGATAGCAATCAGCTAGGGGTAGGTTTTTAATAGCTATTTTTATTAGACTAATTTAACAAAACGACGAATTTTAAAGAAGTTTTTTTTTGAAATTGTTTTGGTACAAGGCAAGAAATGGGATACGTTATAAACAGAATACAATTTCGTGCAATACTCCTTAAAAGTTTATAGAAAAATAGATGGATCAGAGTCCCAGCCGCACTGAGGTTACATCCCGTCCGCATGACCTTCCCATCAGGTAATTGAGACCATTCCGAACATTGCAATTGAACCATGGCATTGTTGATGTCCTCTGGTATTCTAGCACAGTTTGCCACCAGGTAGGCCGCTTGACTATTCTCGCTATAAAAATGGAAGATTTGACAATTGCTAAAATTGTCTAAGGCACATGTCATATGTTCTTGATAGAATTTATCGTAGAGATGTTATCGCCTTCAATTACGACATTATTAATTTTTAGCTGAATAGCATGTTGAATGGAATGGAGAGCAACAGAGGCTTCAGCTACCAAGGGAATACAATCTGTGATTGTTATGCGCTATAATGAGATTATTGTACCTTCAGAATTACGAATATATTTCACATCGTCAACTTTGGAAGGCTGAATAGAAGCATCAAAGTTGATTTTAAACCATCTCAAAAGAGGTCGTCTTCATGATGTCTTTTGTCTATTCCGTCGCTGTAACTATTGGTTAATGAGTATTTGAGTTTTCATGCGGTGCATTGACCCATCCGCCGAGGAACGAGTAGGAGTCATATTATGGAATATAACTGAGTTCATGTGAAGCCATAGATAATACCATAATTCGTATTGGAATCCATAAACAAAGCATCACTCACAATATCATTGTTCTTCACAATCTAGTAAATATGGTTGGTCTTGGCCTAGAGTGGACATATTCTCTTATCATATAGGAGCATTGAAAGAAAAGGTGAGTCATTGTTTCATGTTGCACACCGCAAAAGGGTGCACGAATTCGATACTGTTTTGACAAATCAATTAAGACGTTCTGACGTTGGCAAGTAATCAGAAATCTCTTTCCAAAATAAATATTGCATTTTAGGTGGAATTTTGAGGTTCCAGATAGATTTAGCAACAAATTATTGAGTAAAGTCAGAGAAGAAGACATGATTTATGACATGCATAGCTTATCTAGTCAAGAATTCCCTCGAGTTAGTAAATTTCCAGATCTTATGATTTGGCATGTCAGCATGTGGAATATGAATTTGAATAATTTTATTGAAATCATGAAACAGGTAACAGAGTGTGATATGAAATCGATCCGGGTTGACTCGTCTCGTGTGCGAATCTAGATCGAGCACGTTACCTAGTCGTCGATTGTGTGATTTTGTGTTGTGTTTGAAAACGAGAACAAGAACGATATGGCTCATGGAGGTGCGATCCCGAACCGGGTTTGACGTCGAAGCTAAGGGTGTTTAAACACAAGCTTAGCTCTTAAATTCAACGTTATCGTAGAAGAAATACAAGAAGGCTATATATAGCCAAATGAAATGTTCCGAAACCCTAGTGGGCTTGGACCTACTCTAACTAATGGGTCGTCCTCTTAAGCATAAGAGAAGCACACACCTAAAATACAAAATGCATAAAATATAAGAATGATAATAATAAAATATGTAATAAATATATACTAAGTATCCGTCCAAGGAGGACACCAAAGTCGGGGTCGTCTCACGTTTGCTTCGAATTGTCTGATTGCAAGTCAGGATTGCATCATTCTCCCTCCCTTAGAATCAAAGCGTCCCCACTTTGAACTAGTAGGAGGAAGGGAGATCAAGCGCGCAAACGTCAAAGATAGCATGAACTCTATGTAGGGCACAAGACCAACTCTAGGCACCACAAAGTGTAATATGAATGGCTCTGGCGATGGGTCGATCTTCCCTGGCTCAGATGGTTGTCTCAATATCGATTCTCCCAAGGTGTCTCAGACCAGAAAAGGGGAGGATCTGTGTAGGTGTGGATGGTAATGAAGATGATGCGTTGTGACGAAGATGATGGAAAGTTACAGTGATTGATGATGAAAACAGTACCTTGGATTGTGTCGGAGAGGAAAACAAGCCTCGTTGGTGTGGCCGGGTGTAGACAATGGTGATGGATGACGGAGATGATGGTTAGATGGTGATGAATAAGATGTGTGGTGATGGTTCGGATTGGAGCGGGAGGCAAGCCCCGTTGGTGCGGCTAGATGATGATGATGGTGATGATGACTTTGGTGGCTCGATCGGCTAGCGCTATGATACCAGTTGATACGAAATCGATCCGGGTCGACTCGTCTCGTGTGCGGATCTAGATCGAGCATGTTCACCTAGTCGTCGATTGTGTGATTTTGTGTTGTGTTTGAAAACGAGAACAAGAATGATATGGCTCGTGGAGGTGCGAGCCTAAACCGGGTTTGACGTCGAAGTTAAGGGTGTTTAAACACAAGATTAGCTTTCAAATTCAGCGTTATTTTTAAGAGGATACAAGTAGGCTATATATAGCCAAATAACTCTTACAAACCCTAGTGGGCTTGGACCTACTCTAACTAATGGGCCGGTCCTCTTAAGCATAAGAGAAGCACACACCTAAAATACAAAATGCATAAAATATAAGAATGATAATAATATAATATGTAATAACTATATACTAAGCATCCGTCCAAGGAGGACGCCAAGGTCGGGGTCGTCTCACGTTTGTCTCGAATTGTCTGATTGCAAGCCAGGATTGCATCAGAATGGCTAGCTTTAGTGGCTAGCTTTGCAGTTACCAATGACCCAATGAATTCTCGATCGAAAAATGTCTTGTAGCTGAAGTAATCTAGAGAGAGATGATGTCTCTTCTCTCTAGCTTGTGAGGCTTGTTGCTTTTTTGGTTGGAGGGTGGTGTGGCTGGCTTCCCAGGTGGCGGTGGTGTACAACTCCCATTGTATAGCTTTTCCTATTACTCCCTTACTGGATCTTCATATTAAATATGTCTCCATCTGCTCTTATTCATCTTGGTTCCACAAGGAACCCTTCTATGAATTTTAATATTCACTTCTAAAAAAACTCATCTCCCAGTTATATATTTGCTTACCTTAGTTCAAATTCAGTAACTGGTTTATTTATGTTCTTTGTCAATCAACCAACTCTAATTATATGATGTTACTGATGCTATCCGAGTCTTGCAATGTGCTTTCATTTTACTTCTGTACTTGGTTTATTCCTGCGTATCACTTACTCATTCCGCTAGAGAGAACTCACTTAGTAGCTCGCCTTTGTTCCCTTACTTTATATTTAGCATTTAACTTTTTCTATGATGTCAAAAGGGAGAATTAATCAGGCATATCAGGTTTATCTATTAAGGGGAAACTGAACTAGGAGATACTAAAGGAAAGAATAGTGGAGTACTTATTCTTGGACTAAGAGGGAATTATCACTTTCAATTACTTAGTCCCTTTGATGCAAATTGATATATATGCCAGAATTCTATGTTGTCATCATTAAAAAGGGGGTAATTGTTGAGTTATATGAACTAGGCAACTCAGGTCTTATCCTTTAATTTCTTTGTTTTAATGATAACAAACAAATTATTATTTATAATAACTACCGTGAGCGAGTCATTACAGGATTATGATATAGCTTATATTGGAATCATGATAAAGGAGAAGTAGATGGTTTATGAAGTGCAAATGCATAGTAACTAAGGAGCTTAAATATCGTGATTGCGCTTAAGGGACTCGAAGAGGATAATCAAGAGATATAGCAACGCGCTAATATAGCTCAAGGGAACCAAAGTTGAGAAAGAACACAAAGAAGAGTGATGCCACTTATACAACTCAAGGGGACCGATAAGAGTGTTACACACATATGAACGGGAAGGGAACCAAAGGATATAGCTGAATGGGACCGAGCGTTTATTCTAGGAAAGAATCTTCCTCAGTTCCTATTTATGGAAAACTACTTCATTTAAGGAAACCCTTTAGATTTTTTTTGTTTTGATTCAGTGTATCTAGCTTATTACGAATATTTTAGTTTAGGAAATTGATTTTGTTACTCACCTATATAAGGTTATTCTCTAGGGTTTTTACGAGGTTATCCAATCAATTGTTAGAGTTTAGAGAGTTGATCATTTGAGATCTAGAGATTTATATTGTCGAATCAGGTTAGATCTATTGAGAGAAGCGAGTCTGTACAAGCCTAAGTAGAGAGTTGTGTGTTGGATCTAGGAACTGTGTGTTCGGCTTAGGTTTTAACTCTTGATTTTCGGTTCCTAAGATCAAGCCCCTTCAACGATCCTAAACATCAGTATACTAAAACTATTCTAAATTTCAATCTTTCCGTTCATCCTGCTCAATGTTTTCATGAATTAAAATGAAAAAAATGTTATCTTCAATACTTAAGAATAGAAAATTCTTACATGGGGAGCACATATTTTGTCCTAGTTTAGCTTCAACTACGAATCACTACAACTACGGATATAAGCATATGCTTGACCGACGTTGCACATTGTATGTTTAAACCACAATTGATTCTATCATTTTCTAGAGCAATACCCACCTATAATATGTCCCAGTTGCAGAAAAATGTTTAAAAACAATGGCGTTCGAGACGAACATAAACTCAGAAGTTAGAATAGTAAACGGTACAAATAATATATCATACATACCATATTCACCCGAACACAAGCTCGTGTGAAGTACAAGCAATATCAACCTAGTTGTCATAATAGTTATACAATAGAGTTTTTTGAAGAATTTATTGCTTCAAAACTTAACTCTATAATACACTGTAATTGGTTAATATTACAAATATGCAGGTGAATATTTACCACTTGTTAGTTCAAGAGTTCTGCCACTGTCATCATTACATTGACGGTTCTTCTGTTACTTAAACAATACCTAATTGTTTTGCCCTCTTAATTAATTTTTGGAGAAACAACATCGGATCCTTTGCCTCCTTTGAAATTAGTGTGCCTTATTGGTTGGAGAGATGGAGAATAACATTGTAACTAGGAAAAATCTCTTCCATCCTCATACTAAAGTTTGTCCAAATGTATTATGATATACAACGGTTAGAATTCAGATCATGGATTACTGAAGGAATTGATGCAAAATTTACCAGTAGGTATAGCAAATTATTTTTCTTTCACCACACTTCAGCACATATCATGAATAGTGGTCAACGGTCTTTTTATAATTAGTATGAATATATATGATTAATGATTGATTTCCTTTGATATGTGTTTCTTACCTAATGAATAATATTCATGATACATTACATATATTTATATTTCTAGCTCAAAATTTCTTATAAAACAAGATCGCTTGAAGTTTCATCTTGAAAAACTTCTTATAACCATATTTTCTACTTTTGTGCAGCTAATGCATGTTCAGATTGATCGACATATTTCACATTCTCCACTTTTATTAACTTGTTCACTTAATGATGTGCATCCTACTGCCAATTGCCAAGAAGGATTGCATTTTCACCATATGTTACATTTTATTAAATCTAAGAGGCCAAGTAGTAGGAGGTTTTTGCTAAATTTGTGTGTCTTTCATCAAAAAATTGAATTGGAAATTGTCTACCTTAAGATTGGAAAGTTGCGTTTTTTCGTTTAGGATTCATATACTGATGTTACTCCTCACTTCAATTTAGAATTCAATTCTACGTAACTACTCCTTGCTCAAGTTTTTTAAAGAAGTAAACATTATTATTTTTTAAATTTATCAATTTATCCTTACTTTTATTATTGATCATTCTTAAAAATATATATGGAAAATAATAAACAATTATCCCTTGAGATTCTATAGGAAGTTACGCTTTTTCTCTTGGGATTCTTATACGGAGATTACTTCTCACTTCAATTCAGAATTCAAAAGTTACGTTTCTTTGCTTTAGATTCCTATACAGAGATTACTCCTTACTTCAGTCAGAATTCGATTCCAAATAATTACTCCTTATTCAAGTTACTTTTATGAAGAACTAATTGTCATCAAACTCAACTTTGTGTTTGTTTAAACTAGGTTGTTCACGCCCGTGGTTCGCGCGAGTTTTGTATTTTTGGTTAAATCATGTATAAAATGTACATTACTTATATGATATATTGTTGAACCAAACAATTGAATGATATTAAAATGAGTTACAAATTCATTTGACATAAAATTTGGATTTATGGTCAAAGAAGAAGATGGATGTTGTTTTCTTTGTGATTAAGACACTAGCATCGATGATTTCAAGAAAAAATAATTCTCAAGACACATTCATATCTTGTGACAGTCTGCTCCATAAATTTCAATTTAAACCCTACTTTCAATTTCATACCATGTAATTATTGTGGTTTCACATTCAAATATCAAAAGGATCCCTTTTAAAAGAAACTAGGACCTTCGGTCCCGTGCTACAAACGGCCCATTTATTTTATTTTTGTATGTTTTTGCGCATTTCATGTTGTTTGTATGTTATTTTGTATTTTATTTCTTGATTCTCTATTTTTTGTTGTCATGTTGCATTATGGTACCGTTTTTTAAAAGTTTCTTTCTTTTTTATTTTATTTGTCCGATTTGGTTATCATAAAACCCTTTTTGTGTGTTATATACTTCATCTATTATTTCAAAATAATTAAATCCCATAATTAAATAATAAGCTTGTTAGTAAGATTGTCTTATTTTATCTGACTCACATTTCTTTATGTAATTTTTTCAAATTGACGGTTCAACCATTGTAGATTGGATGGAGCTAAAGATATGGAATTGAAAAATGTAATTAACTATTTGTTGGTGATTTTTTCTTGTCATTGGTGTTTTCTGTTCCTTTTCTCTTCCCTTAATAGTACCATGTACTACCTTCTTTCTTTTGGTCATATCTTCTTATTTTCCCTTTTTATGGTTCGTGCACCTTACTTTGTTCACTGATATATGAGGGTATAATAATTCAATCGATTACGGGAAGATCAAGATCCAATAAATGTTTAGAATTCGAAGAACTGAATGGATTAAGGTTCTTCAAAGGGACGGAAGAGGATAATGTGGACTGATCGGTATTGACTATTATTTTGGAATCTTAATTAGGAATCTTAAATCCCACATTTACTGTTTTATGCTTCTCACAAATCATTGTATCGATTGATCTATGCAATACCTCATAAAATAGTTATATACGTCCCGACTTATCATTAACTTAACTTACTTGTACATTTTATTTTTATTTTAAGATATGTCATTATATTTATTGTACTACAATATCTAATATATATGAAAAACATAATCTCCACGGTTAATAATATTGAAGCTCTATTTATAATAGGAGACTTTTATTTTATATTTCAAAATATATAATAGACACGAAGCAGTAAGCGAGGAATAATAGGAGATAAAGAGGATTACGCGGAAAGCATGTAGATTTAGAGTCTTTAAGTGGCCTGTAAATGTTATTATAATAATAGAAGTGTTTATAGTCATTTTTAATTATAATAAAAAAATTTGTAATTTAGTGATTTGCACCACCCTAACCTTTATATATATATATATATATATAAGACGTTTCAGGTGTAGACTAATTTTCGGTACGGATTGTGCGGATTATCACAATTGGTGCACTTTTCATCGTATTATTAGTGCACTTCCCAGTAGTGCACTGGTGCACTCCTCAGTACACTATTGGTGCACTCCTCAGTAGTGACTGGTGCACTCCTCAGTACACTACTGGTGCACTTTATAGTAGTGCACTACCAGGTGCACTCTACAGTAGTGCACTGGTGCACTATCCAATAATATATTGGTGCGCTATCATGGTCAGCAAAGTCCGCACGGAAAAGTTAGTTCGCATCCGATTAACCCTCTCTATATATATTAAGATCCCTTATAGTCATAAGGAATAACACCCACATTTGTTATTTCACACAAGCTACTATCACCCTTGCAACCAGATAACATCCACAACCAGCAGTATTGCTTGAGGTTTGATACAAAAATGGTGGTAGAACAGTTTTTGAAAGATATTCATAACTAAAATTGTGCATAATCGGAATCAACCATGAGCAGACGAAGCAAGCACGTCCACAACCTTATTTCCTTCCCTAAAGATATGGCAGAATTGGACGAGCCAATCTCTACAAATAAAGCCCTTGAAATGGACGAATCAGGCTAGATAGTGGATGTTGCGAAGAGATCCATCGATGAATAAGATCAATAATCAGTTTCAAATCTGTTTCCACAATCACCCTACAAAACCCCATTTCCCAAGCCAGTCTGAGCCCATGGAGGATACCCCAAACTTCCGCTGTCGGGACCGAGCATATACCCAAATTAGCCACCAAACCCCCAATCCAACTCCCATATTCATCCAGAAGAACCCCTCCCAGCCGGGACAAGACCGAGAAATTCAATGACTGGCCCATCCGAGTTTAGTTTTATCCACTGTATTTGCACCACTTCCGAGTTCTGAATAGCAGAGCATCTCAGACGTCTATTAAGATCAACATCAACATACTCCCGGAGGTGGTAAATAATAAAATCAAATTTCCCGGGGCCAAAATCAGTCCCCCCGAAAACCTTTTGATTCCGCAACTTTCATAGCCACCAAGTAGTGAAGGAGAAGATACAACCACTGTTACCTTCCACCGTGAACCTGAAGTTATATTCCACTCCGTTCGTCAGCCAAAGTAAAAAATCCGCTCCAAAGAAAGCTTGGTAATCCTCCTGTCAAAGAATCTCCTCCATAAACTTTACGCCACTCCATAATCTCGAAGGACATGAAGAATATCTTCATCACCAGCAGCACAGACTAAACACAGCGAAGAAGAAACAAGATGTCTCCTGATTGTCTCCAAATTTTTTAGGATTCTCTCATGGGTGACTAACCAAAGGAAACAGTGGATCCTCTCAGAAACTTTCAACTTCCAAATTGCTTTAAATATGGGAAGTTTACATGGGTCTGAAATATCCAAAACTTCCGAACAAGACTTCCTCAGCATGGAATACGCCGAGCTAACCAAAAATCTACCATTCGGCGAGTGTGCCCAACAAAGTTCGTCTTCAATCTCAGGTTCATTTTCAATCCCTCTTGAAGTAGTTTGTAGTAGGCGGGATGCTGAAACCAAATCACTGAAGCGCGCCCAGTCCCATCCCTGAGAAGGAATCCAGTAGTCCCACATGACAGAATTACACGTAGCCTCTATAAGGGGACAAAAACTAATATTCAGAAAGTTTGAGTCATCAAGCCAAGGATCCTCCCAGAAATTTATAGTTCTTCCATCACCCACATTCCGTCGAACCCCCGGTCCAATTACCATGTTAATCACTGATTTCAAACCTCTCTAGATTGTTGACGGAGGCGTTCTCTTCGGCTCGGAAGCTCTGTTTCTGCTAACTTGGAAACCATACTTTGTTGTGATTCGATCACCCCATAACCCCCCTTCACTCTTGCCAAGTCGCCACCCCAATTTCCCTAGAAGGGCCAATTTCGCAGTTCTGGTATCTCTCACTCCGAGTCCCCCTTCATTCTTGGGAGTGCAAACCGAATCCCAACTAATAAGATGAATCTTTCTTCTACTGCCATCACCGTCCCCAAATAAAGGATTTCATAATACTGTCTAGGCTTTTACACACACCCGTAGGAATGATTATGGTACTCATCACATAAGAAGGAAGAGCGGAAAGAACTGATTTGCACAAAGTTGGTCTCCTAGCAAAGCTTAAAGTTTTAGCCTTCCAACCTGCAAGTCTCCCTTTTGCTTTGTTTAAAAGGCTATCAAAATAATGCTTTGATAGTCGGTCATGAAGCACCGACATTCCAAGATAAGTTCCAAGGTTTCTAGTTACATCCGTAGCCAACTAACTCCTGAACAACCTCCGCCTCCGAGGTAGTGTGACCGTCGTCCTGCTTGGTCAGGGAAGCGATGTGATTTCGCTTCCCATTTACCTTCATCAAACAATGGAAATACTTAGTGCATCAGTCACTTTTAATAACATGATTCGATTTAGATAATTGTCTTAGAAAACTCCCTCCGCGTCGTTGAGTCTCTTATCCAGCCTTCTGCCCCTCCTACAACCCTCTAAGACCATCGGGCAAGTCCGGGTGGAGATGACATTCCTCAAAGGCACGATTGAGACCAAGACTGTCCTCCGCAACCCTCGAGGAGATGTGACTGAACTCATGCTTGTTGAGGGCCTTGAGCGCCTTCAGGCCATGAAGGAGCTTTGAGAGGCGGTATTGGTAGGTGCCCCTAATTTTGGACACCCACCTCTCTTTCACGTTCTCCTTGAATCTCGGGTGCCTCGTCCACATGTTGAAGAACTTGAAGTAAAACTTCTTGTTCTCCCACGACCTGTACAAAGAAACAACTCCCGGCTTGTGGTCCAAGAAGAGCTACTCGTCCGGCAAATGAATGGTGCAACCAAACATAGAAATCAACCAAGTGGGGTGCTCGCTGCATTAACAAGTCCATGGCGCCGAAAAGCATCAACCATGTCCTTGCACTTATACATCGAGACTGATTCCCCATTCACCCTTTCGCCTTCATTCAGGACTGAGTTGAAGTCACCAAGAACCATCCAAGGAAGCTCGCAAGCCTCAATAAGATCATCATCGTGACTCGAAATGGGGCGGCACGCAATAACGCTATGAAGACCATAAACAAAACAAATACCGAACCTGGCACCGGATGCTCTACACATGGCATGACATCCGATGTGCTGCACAAACTCGAACACGACAACTAACTCAACAAAGTCATCATCCCAATACGGCCCCGCGAGTCAAGATGAAAGTTTCAAACAAACTTCCAACCCGGTCTTACGCTGCGCATAACGTTGTCAACATTGCGATAGTTGAGTTTCGACTCCGGAATACCAAAAAGACTGACACCAATACTCCTAAAGAACTTACGCAGGCCATTTTGTTTCCGAGCTTGGCCAAGCCCTCGGACATTCCATGATGCGATCTTCATTTGGAACCCTTCCCTTTTTCCACCCTTATTAGAGTAGAAACGAGTAACGGGAGCACTACCGCCATCCTTGCTAGGCCACTTTTGATCAGAAGGCAAGGCAGGAACCACGACCCTCTCCTCCGTAGCCTCCTTCTCGGGCACCGCAACAACCTTCTTTACCTTCTTGTTCACGATCTTTACATGAATGGTCTTCTCGGGAGAAGACTTGCCATCCTCGCCGTCAGAACCAACATACGACGAGTCCGGGTCATAATCCTCGTCCTCATCGGAGTTGAAAGGAGCATCCTTCCCGTCCCCATAGATAGCCGAAAACTGGTTGGTGGAAGTCTCCACCCTTGTCGCTACTAGCGCCCGAGACTCTACCCTTACAACCTTTCCCCTTTCCCACAGGGGTAAACTCACCCTCTTCCCGATCAAGGCTAGCCCTAGATAGGTCCTTACAGTCATTACAATTTTTAGAAATAGAGCAATCATCCAACACATTAATGTAATCATTACAACCCAAATCAGAAGCAACAATAGTCGGGCTAGCACTATCCCCCAACCTAGGGTCTACGAGCGGTCTACTAGATGGGGACGAAGACCTCAACACCTCTTTCTCCGGGGAGTGAAGGCGCTTGCTGGACTGAGGAAGAATAGCCTCCTGGGCCTTACTAATAGAAACATTCTCTCCGCAACAACCTTGGGAGGGACAGCCGGAGCGCCGACGAGAATCACCCCCTTAGTCGTGGCTTTCTGGGCCACCGACCGCCCCCTGCCATTCATGGCCGCATCACCCTTCACATTGAAGGTGTACCCTGCAAAATCATGGCTAAAAGAGCAACATCTCACGCAAAACAATGGTTCGTTCTCTATCAAAAAGGAACATGTGACCACACCCCCTTCATCGAAACGAAGGTCAACACTCTTCATCACTGGAAGAGAAAAGTTAACCTTCACGAGAACCTGGGCGTATGCCCCCCAAACTCTTGTTTTCATGACAAGATCCGTGTAGAGAGGTTTTCCAATGTGCGAGGCAACACGACCAAGCACATCGGGCGTCCAAAAGGGTTTAGACGGACCTAAAATACAGACCCAAAGTGGAACCGTGGCCACATTCTTCATATTGAACGATAATTTATCGGGAATGAGCGTAAGGATCAGGGGTTTACCATGTATGCAGTAGGGATACTTCTTGAGGATTCTATCACAATCCTCCTCGTTAGTGAATGTGAACACCAACCATCCTTATTCAACACGGTACTTGCATTTGATGCCTCAAGACCGGATAAGCTTGTTGATGAAGAAATGCCCCGGGTTAAAACCGGCAAACTTCCCGAGGAGAGACCATCCCCACACCTTGTGAAAGGGGAGGGCCTCACCCATGCTTATATCGACGATGGTGGAAGTCGGCTTGGTGTAGACCAACTTTCCCCCCAAACCGATATTCATGAAATCTTCTTGTTCCGGTCCGCCCATGCGTTCGGCTGCGTAGGAGAGACTCCCTTAGGAGTATGAAGGATGGGTTTGTTTGTGGTCTTATGTGAGGGAGGAGGAGGCTGGGTAGGATAAGGAGGCATGGTGGTGGGAAGAGGAGGGAAATTGGAAGAAGAGGGGACGAGGATGTTGGGTTTTGGGGTGGTAGGAGAGGATGGACGTTGTTGGTTGGAGTGAGGAGGAGGTGGGGGTGGGAGGGGGTTGGATAAGGAGAGAAGTCCAGGATTATCGTAAGGAGGGGCTTGAACTGTTAGGTGAGACGAAAGGTCGGGTATGGAGTGCGTGTGAAAGGTTGGGGTAGCCGAGGAGTTAGGCGCATGTGGGGAAATACGAAAAGTTAGGGGCTGGAGAGAGGGGGTGTTACACGTACTAGAAGAAGAGGCGGGACCTTTGGCAACGTTCCTATGTGAAAAGATGGTCAAAGAATTGATGAGTCCGGCATTAATGGGTTCGCGTGACTCTTGGACTGGGTCTCCAAGCAACCCTTCGGCTGGCCCTTGTGACTCTTTTGCTGGGGAGACCGGTGACCTTTCGGCTGGCTCGTTGACTCACGTGTGGGAGGCACTAGGGGGCCGTTCAATGACCTTCTCCACAGGATTAGCCGCCGTGCCCTTCGTATCCCTAGCGCCATCACCGGCCGGGACCGTTGGACACATACCAACAACAATCGAACACGGAACTTCACCGTTGACGATGCTCTTGGACTTGGAGCTTCGATCGTCCACCACGTCAACAGATTTTTGACTTCGAAATCCACGGATTCTTCATAACAGAAAGTGCGTTGATCATGTGGAATAATCTCCTCGGAATCCATGGAGAGATCAACGTCTTCAAAACTTCGATCGCCGCTTTTGATCTTATTGTCGGCGCATTTGACGGTAG
The DNA here is from genome assembly GCF_046119375.1 of Phyllobates terribilis. NCBI lineage: Eukaryota > Metazoa > Chordata > Amphibia > Anura > Dendrobatidae > Phyllobates > Phyllobates terribilis. The sequence goes on along the minus strand of NW_027368988.1, from coordinate 23,300 downwards.
AGCTTTCTTTGATAGACCTTGTGCCTCCTTTGAAGGAAGCAGGAGAAGGATAATCAGACTCGGAGTTGTACTCCTCCGCCTCCATGTTCTTGGACCAAAGACGACCATCTATGGCCGCGAACTTTGGAGAAGAGGCGGAAGACAATCGGTGAAGTTGATATTTGGACTTTTTCGGCACCTTAGAGGGAGAAGGAGGCACCGAAACTGGATTCTTCACCTTAGGAACACCATTATTGGGAGGGAGAGATGGTTTAACCTTGGACTTCTGCTTCTTGGAAGAGCCAGGTGAGCCTTTCTTGCACGCCATGGAGGAGATGAAAGGTCTCCACCGACGAACAAGAATAAAATGACGAGATGATGATGACAAAGAAAGCAAGGGACGGTGGAGGCGCCACCATCAGGAGGATCTCCAAGAGAAGCTACACCATGAGAAGATAAACAAGGAGAGAAAGAAAAGGGAGAGAACCGATGGAGAACTGATCGGAAAGACAAGGAACCCCACCGAAGAAGAAAAATGGAAAAGAGATTTTTTTGTGGAAGAGAGATGACGGATGTTGTTAGATATAGTTTCGCTAAGACTTGGGCGTTATGTTCAGGAATACTATATATACGTGTATTAGGTGATGTTAGGCATACAATTTTATGATCTTTAGAGTTTATGAGCTAGAGAGCTAAATGCTTTAGAGAGAAATCTAGAGAGAACTTAGGAAACTTCACTTGCTGAGAGGAGATAGCAAGAGAAAATCAGACAGAGTTGAGAGCTAGAGGAAAGCTACTCTGTGCGGAGTCCACTATGAAGTAAGTGAGTGTTCTAATCACCCAAGAGCTTGAGAGAGATTGCTCGTATTGTACTGAACGCAGACTATATAGTGAGAGAGAGTTATTTAGAGTTAAAACTAGCTCTAGTGTGTAATTTCTGTTGATTAATATAATCTTAGTGTTGAGTTTTATCCCGAGCTTATTAGAATCTTAGGGTTCTCACCTTGATAAATCCTTGCATTGAGCTGAACTTCTAAACTCATATTTTTAAGTTCAACATTGTAGAATCTTCCCTTCTGCAACTCTAGCACACTAGCTTACTAGCATGTTGTGTTTGACTTGGAGATTAAACTAGCTTAATTGTGTTTTTATCATGTACATGTTTTAAACACTTAAGCGATCCGATCAAAAGATTAATAACCTGTATATCTGATCCAAATTGATCTTGCGTCGTCTTTTTGCACAGAACAATATGGCACCCCATTCAGGCAATTATCCAATCTTCCTTACTAAAACCAAAACCTTTCTTGTTCGTCCTTCATGGCTGACCCTAGCATTGTTCCCTCCGTCCTTGAAGGTGGTAACATCGTTATCAGCGATGAAGAAACCATGTCCTAGAAAGACAAGGGAAGTAAGTCGTGCAAGCCTCTGAGGCATCCACACAAAGCCAGATCCGAGAAATGTCTCAAGCCATGAAATCACTTCAACATGCCTTAGTCGACCAATGTAGCAACTTTAATTCACTATGTGGACCGTTGGGCGCACAAAAGGCTTGATTGTCAACTAAAACTTCTTTGATGAAATCGTAGGTACATTCAAGTGGGACAACAACTACCGAAACTAGCAGACCAGCCAACCTTGATGGCATCCAAACCTGCCTCAACAATGATGACATTGTTGGCATGCCAGGGCATGCGCCTGATCCATACTGATCGGGGTCGATAGACACCAAGTCAATGTTAACCAAGGTACCAGGGAAATAGATGTCCAAGCCCTCATCCAGCAAGCTATAGATGCCAACATCAGAACTCTTGACAAAATATTCACTCAAATCCCTGAGGTCCCTCCAACAATTGAGAGAGAGGTGATCGATGAATTCAAGGAATCAACCTTTGTCAATGAGATTGCTTGTGTGGAAATACCAAGAAAGTTAGTCTCATACCAATGGAGAAATACAATGGCATGACTGCTCCATCCGATCACGTAGACATCTGCACGTAGACTGTAAAGACGGTAACTGTATCAAGAGATACCAAGGAGGCACTCATGTGCCAAAGTTTCGGCATGTCCCTCGCTGGACCAGCCCTAACATGGTACATGCGCTTTCCCCAAGGGTTGATCGTGTCTTTCTCTTAACTCGTTAATGCATTCAAAATACATTTTTTGAGTAGTTGAAAGCTAGAGAAACAATCTAGTGACCTATATCATGTGATACAACATGCTAACGAACAATTACGAGCATATCTTAGCAGGTACACTAATCAAATGGTCGACACCTCCTTTTGCGATGTTGCGATGTCGGTAGAAGTGTTTTGACAGGGTCTTGTCATGGGAAGCAAGTTATATCATGAACTTGCCAAATACCCTTGTCGCACATTTGAGGACGCACAAGAAAAGTAGTTGGATCATATTTGTTTAGAGAAATTCAACGTCCCAGCTAAGGTGGAGACGACCTCACCACGAAAGCAGGAGCGATTGACAAAATCAGCCTTACCAAGCTAGGCTAGGAAGTAGTTGAGACCAGGGACAATCGTGGAAAGACGATCCTGCACTTCCTCCAAAGGTACAATTTAACAATTTTAGTATTGCGACCGCTGAACTTGTGCATGCCTTTGAAAAATGGGAAAGGACTTAAGATGGACAAGCCAGAAGCACTCCGCGACATGTCAAGGTGGAGCGATTTCCTAGCTGATGATGGTCATTCCACGAACGAGTGTGTTGCCATAAGACTTGAAGTCCCCCGACTCCTAAAGAAGGAACTGCTCAGGGACATCATTTCCGACCATGAATGGTCCACTCTAGACCACCACAATAAGGTAAGAAAGGGTCGCCCCTCTTATCCCTTCCCTACCAAAACTGTAAATTGCATTTCAGGTGGATTGGAGGTTTGTGGAATTTTGAATTCTTTCGCCAATTGACGAGCCATACAAAGCGTAGGCGACGCACCTCTATTATTGGACGCGGTGCCCAAAAAGATCAGCGACCTTCCCCTAGTCAAATTTACTGACGAAGACGCCAACAGAGATTATGAGCATCACAATGTGTTAGTTATTTTGTTGTCAATCGGGAACTGCCTAATCCGTAGGATCCTAGTCGATAACGATAGTTTGTCAAACACCATTACTCTCTTTTATATAAAAGAGATGGGATTATGTGAAGCAGATATCGACCCTTGATGCATACCCCTCGTCGAGTTTAGCGGGAATGTGAGGTACACACATGGGAACATCGTTCTTCTAGTCTTTGTTGGAGGGATCAATCTAAAAGTAAAATTTAATATCATAGATTGTGAATCTCCCTACATTTGTACTGTTGGTAGACCCTGGATTCACGCGATGAAGGCAGTACCATCCACCTATCACCAAATGATTAAATTCCCTACAAAGTGGAAAATGCAAGAGGTGAAAGGTGAGCAATGGCTGGACCGAGGGTGTTATCTAGTGTCGATGAAAAATGCGGTCGAAGAGAAAGATGCATAGAAATCAATGGATGAAGAGCCTTCAAGGACGTTCCATGACCCAGAAATGGAACAACTTGAAGAAGTACCACTCGACCCCTCTTCACCAATCGGTTCGTTAAAATCGGAATCCCGACAACGGATCACGAACGCTACTCCTCTCTTTCTTAACAGAACGATCTAACAGTTTTTCATGGACCCATGAATATATGGTAGGCATCTCTCCGGAAGTTATCACAAATAAATTAAATGTAGATAAAGTTTCCACCCGATTAAACAAAAGCACAGGAAATTCACAGCAGAATGTAACAAAGTTGTCGACGACGAGGTGGTCAAATTACTTGAGTCGGGTCAAACCAGTGAGGTAATATATCCAGAATGGTTGACAAACATCTTTGTCATAGAAAAGAAGAATGGTAAATGGCGCGTTTGTGTCGATTTCAAAGATATAAACAAACATGTCCAAAAGAATCATTCACATGCCTCACATCGATGCCATGATTGACGCGAATGTAGGCCATCAGATGCTTTCGTTTATGGATGCCTTCATTGGGTATCACCAGATGCAGATGGACCCAGACGACCAGGAAAAGGCGTCCTTCATAACCAGTAAATATATGTACTACTATAAAGTCATGTCGTTCAGCCTAAAAATGAAGGGGCTACATATCAAAGGCTAGTAAACAAGATATTGAAATAACAAATATTGGAAAACATGGAGGTGTACATCGACGAAATGTTAGTAAAATCAAAGGAGATGCAAGACCATATCGACCAAAGGACGCGTTCGACATCCTAGACAGGTATAATACAAAACTTAACCCAACCAAGTAAACAGTTGTTGTCTCTTCAGGGAAGTTCTTAGGATACATGGTGACCAAGCGGGGAATCTAAGCAAGCCCTGAATGGATCAAGGTCATTGTCGAACTTAGATCTCCTAGATGTGTGAAATTTGAACGAAGAACGACAATAAAGTACTTTGTGGTTGACTTTAGTCACGAACTAGAAACAAAAGTGTCAAAAGAGTTGGTATCCCCCATCATGGAAGAAGGCTAAGACACTTGCGAGATCCATACCGACATCGCATCCAACTCTAGGGGCACTGGGTTATGTGTTGTACTAAAGTCACCACAAGGGGGAAGGATATCCTAGACCGTGAGATGTGAATGAGAGGTTATGAACAATGAAGAGGAATATGAGGTGTTGATCTTTGACTTAAAAATAGCTCAAGACCTCTCGGTTATCGACATACAGGTAACCTGCAACTTCCTATTTATATTCAATCAAGTACAGGGAGAATATGCAACCAAGGCCGAAAGAATGGCAGAATACTTAACCATCATCCAAAACATGATCTCCTTGTTCCAAAATTTTTAAATAGCTCAAGTCCTAAGAGACCAAAATGCTCGAGCAGATGCCTTAGAAAACCTTGGATCCGCTCTACACCCTGGTGACTTCCCTACCGTATCGCAAGTCCACATCATATTCCCCACAACTTCCAAAATCTCCAAGCATCCTGTCAATACCATCGCGACCAACGACCTGTCTAAGGATTGGAGACATCCAAACATCCACTAGTTAGTCCACCAAACACCACCACACACACAAATTAGAAGATATACACTTAAAAGTCGAAACCCTGACATACTCTATCATCGACTCCTCATTGTTCAGAAATTCTGGGACGTGGATACTGATAAAATGTCTCACGATGTCCGAATCTCAATCCCTACACTCCCTCCATGGCCTTTCATGAGATGGGGAATGGATATTGTGGGAAAGCTTTCGCCTGCAACGAGGCAACACATGTTCTTCCCCGTCATGATCGACTATTTCTCGAAATGGATTAAAGTAGGGGCTTACAAGGAGGTGAAAGATAAAGACATCATATCATTCATAAAAAAACATCATTTGTAGATTTAGAATCCCCTCCGAGATTGTATGCGGCAACGTATCTCAATTCATTGGGAAGAAAACACGTGCATTCTGTAATCAGTGGAACACCAACATGGTCAAGTCCACCCCAAATATGCCCAGGAAAATGGAAAGACAGAGTCTAGTAACAAGATTATCATCAATAACCTCAAGAAGCGACTCAAAGAAACTAAAGCTAAATGGGCGGATGAGCTACCCTATGTCCCATGGTTTGACAAGACTACCCCTAGAAATACCACTAGACATTCACCCTTCGTGCTGGTCTGTGGGTGTGAAGTGGTTGTCCCTGCTGAAATCCTTATTCACACCATTAGGTCTGGGCTGCAAATTCTTGAGAAAAATGACTTTGACTTAGGACACAAATTGGATTCGATAGACAAAGTTAGAGAAAGAGAAAGGATTTGCATGGTGCAGTATCAACAATAGGTCGCACACAACTATAACCGGAACATCCACGTATAAAAATTTCCAAAAGGAAACTTGGTTCTTAGGAACACTTTCCAGAAGGATCGTAGAAAATTGTCGAAGTCGTAGGATAAGTCGCATACCGACTCAACGACTCCGATGACAGAGAAATCCTCCGCATTTGGAACACCATGCATCTAAGAAAGTATCATTTCTGAAACCCTTTCTTATTCATTCTCTTGTACAAACACATCATTTAAGTTTTACATAAGAATTTTGCACTGACTTGAGTTTGGGAGGGTTGTTGGGCTCATACCCAATTCTCAATCCTTAGCTCGATCCATTTGCTTTCACATGTGTATAGGGAAATTTCCCTAAACCCCAGGTCATGTCATTATGGGGCTCCATGAAGAATGAACATGATTGATCAGACACAAGGGATTGAACAAAAGTCACTTCATTAAACTGCTAGCCTTAAAACATTCATAAGTTACATTCCCCCCTTATACGTTCACGCCACGTGATATACACCTTGTTATCTCCCTTGGCACCACAATAACACGTGTTGACATACTTACAATAACATGCATACTCCTCATCGTTGACGGGCGATGCACGATTATGTAACATAAATGGTCCAAACGACCCGACATAACAATAAACATGGATGACGTGACATAAAGGTACAACACCAAACAAGCAAATATAGATTATAAAAGCGCGAACCTATATGATGGACGAGTTGTCAAACCAGTGTTTTGCCTTATACATGAAGGACTTTTCTAGAGTTCATAAGCAAAGAAACAACGAGACCATATAAGCAGTTCAATTAAAACTAATAAACATCATTATAATTTGCAGTAAACGTCAAACGTCATCCCGGGACTCCTCTCCAACGTCGCTGCGAACCGAGGCAGGTGGTACGAATTAACTTTTCTTGGACAGAAGACCCCACTCCTTCAGATACTCTATATGTGGGAAATGCTCGGGAAAATATTTGTCTAGAGCCTCCGTCTCTGCCTCTAAGTCCCACTCACCTTGTTCTCCATGCATATATTCCTTGATCATTTCAATCTGAGACTTGGCACGCATGTAGGCTGCGAGGTTGGTGTGTACCTCCCCGCATTATGCCTTGAGCTCGTTCAGTTTTCCTTCTAGATGTCCATGACGTTTGGTCTCATTCCAATCTCCTCTTTGGAAGCACAAACTTGGGCAACACACTAATCTTCGACCTCCTTAGCTTTCCCTTCCAAGAGTCACGCCTTCTCTTCCACATCAATCGCTCGAGACACCCCTTCGTCCAACCTCTTTTGAATATCCTCGCTAGCCTTCTCGGTCTTCCCATATCTTGACCACATGTGTTGGAATCCATGTCAAGAGAAGGGCGATCACGATCAAATGAAGACATGCAAACAAAGGAAACAAATGACCAACTTACCAACCAACAGTAATTGGTAGTAGCCTCTAGGTTCTCGATCAGCGGGAAGGCCTTGACCTCCTTGCTCACCACTAAAATAGGGATTTCCGTGAAGTTGACATCAACCCTGGGAAGCTTGCACGGGAATATTTTTGTGGAAGTCTCAGTTAGAGGCCTTTTCTCTTTCTTGGGTGTCGAAGCAACGAGCGGTTTAAATTCCTTCTTAGCAAGTGACGATTTCTCTTTGCAAATAGATTCTATTAGACTCTTTACAGACACACGAGTAGTTCCTTGGTAAGATGGATTTGTGACAACAACCAAACCTGAGACAGCGTGTCCGAAATCTATAGATAAGGATGGAGAGGGTTGCACTTACTTTTGACAGGTGACGGTTCAACTTCAGCAATCAGATACGGAGCAGTGAAATTATCAAACTTCCTCTCGTTTATCAGGATCGCCATAGCTTGTTTAATCATCTCCTATATAGCTTTGTCTTGGGCATGATACGAGGACATATTCTCTAATAAAACAAAGAACAGATTTAGAGACAACGAAGAAAAGAAAGGGCATGAATAAGAGGATCAAGAACATACCTTTCCATTGTTAACATCTCCTCCTCCATTAGTAGCAGCACAAGAAGACTACATAATATGGCCTATGACCAAGTTCAGGATCTGGAGCAGTGCTTCACTAACTATTCTGCGATCCATGAAACACATTGGGCTACTTAAGATACTCACTAGACAACAGAGGAAGCTCATTGGCTGCTCAGGATGCTCATTTGGACCCATTAGGATGAGCAGATGATGTAGATGATGCAGAATTGGGAAGCTTTTGCTATGTCATAGTACAAGGCTATCCACCACCACCACCCCAATAGTAGTAGTATTCTTCTATTCTCCCTATGTTCTTTGTTATGTATGATATTAGCATTGAGGACAATCCTTAGTTTAAGTGTGGGGAGGTATAATCATATTAATTACTTGTACATAATCTCTATAAATATGAAAACATGTGAAAGTAAAAAACAAAAGAGGCATAAATGAAAAGAGCCAATATAAAATCCTGGGATGAGTGAAAACCTTTCGAGTCTCTCAGACAATAAGCATGTAATTTGGCTAACACTATGCCTGCAAAAAAGAGATTCTTGAGATTTGTGTGGTAAGTGAGACCATTTATGAGAGTGTTAAGTGAAAACTCAAGAGGGCGCTTAAGCAAGAATTGGAGTGAAAAGAATTTGAGTGTTTAGGATGGTTCTTTTCTATATTATTGGCATTGCAGACATAAGTTTTGAGTATAGGAGTGTTTCAGGTAGGTTTCACAGGGAGAGATGAGGTGTATATTTTTTATCCCATACTGAGCTTACATGACTTAAATCTCTTCTCTAGAGTATTTTGGGCTTACTTTGCATTTCATATGAGATATTTTGATCGTTATTTTTTCTTTTAGGAGATTCAGAGACATACTATTGGAGATGGTATGGTAGATACTAGGATTAGACTTCTTTAATGGTATTTGATGCATATTTTTATGGTTGTGCTATGCATATCTTTTCTCTAGGAATTGGTGGTTGAGATGCGTTTTGTAGAATGAACATTATTTAGAGAAGTAGGTCATTATGGAGTTGAAGAGGAGATGTGTAGGATGGAGTTAGGATTTTTCTTTTGATTTTTTATCATTATCTTTGATCTTTGTTTTAGAGAAGATTAGGATGTTCGTTGATTTCATTGCTAACAATCATTTGGGATACATGTTATACAATTATAACCGACTATTTTGTAAGGATTGAGAGCATTATACAATATAATTAGATTTTATGTATAGGTTAGATTGGTGAGGGACGAGCTTATTGGGTGTTAATGTTCTATGTGAGCGTTTTGTACTTGGGAATTCTGCATGGGGATTACTGAGAGTTGAGTGGTATTCTATTCCACTCAGGACGAGTAGAAGTTTAAGTGTAGAGAAGTTTGATAGGAACGTATACAACACATATATAAGCATGAATTTAGCACCATTTTACTATATTCATGGGCGTTATTACGATTTATTTAGTCCAAACCATCATTTGTCGCTATATATCTTATTTGAGTTACTTTGTAGCTTATTAGAGTCAAAGAGGAGCTTAGAAAGAGTGAAGAAGAAGACATGCACATCGAAGGTGAAAACAAGCTAAAATATTCAATACTTGGCAGATGACTCATTGGCTACCGTGACACATCCACCGGCGCTCGTTGATGTGGGATTTGAGCAAGGCAATAGAAAAATCATCGGCGCCCGCCGTTCTCCGTACGGACTTAAAAGACTTAGTCTTTCTTCCTATCTTTTATATTGCGATCTCGGGCTGATTTGTTTTTTATTTTCCGAGTTTTATTATTTTATTTGTTAAGTTTTAGGTTAAGTCTTTAAAAGGGGTAAAATTCTATCATTTAGAAAGTTTCCTTAGTCGTTATTTTAGGTTTCTCTTTATCGTTTTTGCAGTTTTTGTTTACGCTTGAGAGGAAATATTGTTCTTGGGTGCTTTAGAAGTCTTCTCCAAATGTTAGTAATGGTTATTCATTGGTCTATCCTTGTAAACCTTATTATGGAGGAATAAAATTCCAATTTCTTAGTAAAGCATTGAATTGTTATTTGATTTGATTTAATTGAGTAATTTCAGTTTGTTAGGATTAATTGAGTATTGAATTTTTCATTTTAGTTTTATATTGATCACCTAGGATTAAAGTCTTTTGCATAGTTGTTAGGACAGATTAATGGCGTTTGCCTTAACCTTTTCGTTCGAAACAAGCATGAACACTTAGAATTAAGTCTTCGTGTATAGAATTGCATTGTATACTAGTCATGAAATGTCTATTCCCTGGCATTCTTATCATTAATGGTTCCATTGATTTGAACTATAGGCTCTCTTCGTAGTTAATCAATTTACTTAGGTTTACTATGCTCGGTTGGAAGTGCTAGATACTTATCGTATAGGAGTAGGGTCAAATATGCTAGGTTATTTGCTCTTATGGAATTACAATGATGTTCATCAATCAAATAAAATGGATTTGCTTTGTTAAGAATCTTCCTAATTAGTTTTATAAATCATCTTATCACTGTTTTTATTTATTAGTTTTTATCAATCAAAACCCCTTTGTTTTCTAAACAGATTTGTTCTAGATAGAGCTGAAATAAGTTGATAGCATCATGCTGGTTCGACCCTTACTTCAACCATATTCTAATTAATAGGATTTATTGTCAGTTGGGTATAAATTAGGCGAGATCTAAATCTCGTCATTATTTGCATAAACGTTGTGTTTGTTTCAAATCCTATTCTTTCTATTTTTTACGACCGGATAAACATACGTCGTTATCATTTTCCCTTGCTCAGCTGTAGTGATCTCTCCTATGAGATTCCTGGCTTTCCTAACTGGGAAGTACTTCTCAAGAAAGTCAGAAGTACTTCACAATCAGGAATATTAGGAAAGGAATTAGGAATGATTTCGAGAAGAGATTCAAGAAGTCACATATTGACATCAACAAACTACATTGATACCTTCATAATATATAAGTAATGAGGTAAAAATGAAAGACAATGACACCCTTACAAAAATAGATACAATGATGAGATATCAAAAGCTTTATTTAGTATTGATAGTAACAAATTGTTGGAGCCTGAAAGTATGCCTGTTATTTTCTATAAAAAAAATACAGCATATTTTGGGTCCCTTAATTATAAAAGTTCACTACTACACAAAATGCATTTTAGCCCGTAACTTCTTAGCCCGGACTATGATTATCCGGGATAAAGTGTAGTAATAGACACAATCGGATAGGGCTGTTTTATAGGTGTAACCTATTAGGCCGAATATGTTTGTTCAGATCCGGACTAAAAACGTAAGTACTATCTTTACGTAATGGACTTCACAGCCCGGGCTTTTTTTTTTGCTATATCCGGACTCTTAAGTCCCCCAATATACCGTACTCCACTGTCCAGGTTTTATTTAACCCTCAAATCCGGGCTCCATTTATATTTGTTTATAAAAAATAAAACAAAAAATTGGAGCTCTAGGTTTTCTTTTTAGCGCCCAACCTCACTTTTCGTTTTCGTCTTCAACACTTAGTGCAATATAGGTTTCACTTCAACACTTAGCGTAATCGGCTCGTCTTCAGCATTCACCGTTGGTGGCTCATCTTCAATATTTCCAGCAGCTCATCTTCAGCATTCACCTTTGGCTACTGTTTCCGATTAACCAAGATCGGACTCGCACCTTTGCCACCCACATGAATCAAGCAGACCAGCAACGGATCGTCAATCTCAATTGATTGTTGAAGACTCCGAAGAAGAACGCACAGTCATATGCGAAAATTTGTTGAGCAACATTAAGTTGTATCAATTTGGCATTAAAGGGAAGAAGGTACTGTCAACTCTTCTGTATATCATTTTCTTTGAACGTCGCTGTCTTTGACAGTCTAAATTTGACTTCACTTGCTAAGATTCAGGAAAATTATCCCATTGAAGATAAAGTTTCTACTCTTATGACTCTGCTTTCGCATCTACAAAATCTAGTCAACTGAAAGTATTCAAGCGTAATCAAGAATTAATAGCATTGTTGAATAAGCATTCAATCCTTTTGCAATAAGGCTCCGGAACTATATTGTGCAAACATTAACTTCTCAGTAGATTAGTAGATTTTATTTTTTATTTAACTATCAGAATATCATTTAAGATGTGCTGACAGTACTAAGCATACACATGCGATTCAGTGCACAACAGGTGCTTGTAGAAAGGCCCCGCAGACTGAGTGTGCTGGCACTGCTAGTTGATATGAATAATTCTAAGCAATTTGGCTTGAATTTTCTAGGAAATAATTGGCCTTATGATATAGCTAAACATAATCCTCTATTTGTTGCTGAAGATAGATTACATTTGGCTGAATTTATTATAAGCAATTTGGCTTCCTGTGTTTCACCAATTAGTTTATTTGCTAATTAAATTTTCATCTGTAGACTTATGCAACTGAAGTTTTTAGATAAGAACACAAGCTCTTGGATTGTAAACTGTAAGTTTTATCCCCTCTTATATTGATACTGCTTTGATGTGTAAGTGGAGTATTTATCTGAATAATTCGCCCGTCCAGATTTCTACAACTTGGAGCATAGGATTGATAATTGAACCTTCTCTTGGAGGTATGCTCCCCTAGGTGAGCTACTGCTTTTCCTAATTAAGTTTCCAGTTTTATTGATGGTGAAATGAATCGCTACACTATCAGATGCAGCCTTTTGTTACAACACAGGACTTCTTTTCTCAGAGTGTGACTTTGGCTTTCATTTTGGTCCAATTTTGTTGACTAATGGATGATCTATGAACTTATGTAAGACGAAATTAGATGTTCATCCACGATTGGATGTCCAATCAGCAACAAAAAGTTAGCTAGACCACTATCAATCTATACTTTTTTTTGTGTAATAAAAAGTCTTTACGTGATTTATTGCCATACTTGCCAATATGTTTTAGTATCTTGGTTAAGTATTTTTTCCATATACTATTTGCTGACCCATAGATGTTCCTTTTCTATACAGCCTGGTGAAAATTATCCTAATATTTTCTCCAAAGAATCAATATTTGGAAGGTAAGTTGTTGATCCCCTCTCATATGTCAGCGACGCTTGAAGTTGATTATTTGTGTTTTTTTATCTCATATGCACGCTAAATTCATCATTTTTACTTTTAAGTTCTACTATCTATTTCTATTGTTCATGAATGACTTGGCTAGCCATACTTTTTTATATTACTTTCATAGTGAATAATTCTCAAGTAATGGTGGGGTTTTAGTTGAGATGGGGTATTTGAGAGTTAAGTCTACTTTCTTACAAATGTAAAAAGGAGTTGAAGCCATGAATATTTCATCTTTCGACAAAAAATGAGCTTAGAGTTGTGTTAGTTTCTCAAATATTTTATCTTCTCTCTTTTCTGTTAATATTCAAACTATCTTTTGTAGTTTTTAATCCCTCTGTTTGATTACATGTGAGGGAACATTACATTTCTCCCTTATATGTGAAGTTTTAATTAACTCCATGTGTTTTTGTAAAATTAGTCATTTAAGCCCTTAGTCCCAGTAGAAACCTAAATGTGCTGAAAATCTTTTGAATGTGCAAATTATATTTCCTACCTTTTATTTCTTGAAGATGATATATACTGCTTTCAGTAAGAACAGAGATGTGATGCAAATATGATTGTTGGTGGTGTTTATACGAATCTGTGATGTCTTGAATAGATGTTGGAGCTAATAATGTGCTTAATTCCTAAAACTTCAATGAAGATGAAATCTGTTTCATATATAAGAACATAAATTGACAGCTTTTTGTAAGCATAAAGTCTTGGCGTTTATGTTACATGTGTTTCACGTTAATTTTAATAGAATATATCAGTGTGAATTTGGAAGATTAAAGTTCCTCACATCACGTCAATATACTTTATCGAACAAACAACTTATCATCTTGGATTTATTTGGCAGGAAAATTTGTCTTTCCCTCTTTTCTGTCTAGATTGGAATGCAGATGAAGAAATTGATTCAATCTAAGCAGAGTCAAATGAGCAAAGAATTTGGAAGACTAAAGTTCCTCACATCACGTCAAAGAAATTTGATTTATGGATTTGCGTAGTCAAACTTGATCGGAATATCTCGATTGATTAATTGGAAACCAGATCTCTCCGCTGATTGGAAATTGACTTGCGAATTAGAATCTAATGTTACTGATTTTTGAAGTTCTTAAATTATCAACGATGTTCTGTTCTACGTTTAATTAAAGTGATATTGCATTAACACTTCAAAAGGTTGTGTTTACTTTCGAGTTGATAAAACAACTGTTTTGGTATCATTATAGTACTTGAAATCTATGGGATTGATTAAGGCCATATGCATTTCAGACTGATAGAAACTGATACATTGAAGTTTAAGGTAGGTTCATGAATATCCTGTATTGGGACCTTCTGGACTGCCTGACATGTAGGAACATATCTTTTACATCCCTACACTTATGTTATGCATTGCAGGAGGTACTTCAAGGAGATGAATTTTACAGAGTAAGACTACCATCCAATGTTTTGAGCCCTCCTGGAAGGAACTACACAGTGTCTTCCATAAAAGCAGTAAGTTTCTGCTAACTTTATATTGCTTTTTTTTGTCTGAATATGGTAAGATGAATGAATGATGTTGTTTCCTTATATTCCAATAATGTGGATAGATCTTTTCCCCCTGATTCTGGGAATATTGAATGCCAAATTGCCAATAGGACATGAAAATTGGATTTCCGGTCAACTCTCTTAGAGTGATAATTTGAAGTTTCTATTATCCTGGTGTACTTGTCTATCTGTTGTTCAAACATGAATGGTTTGAACATCGATCAACTCTTACAATGCTTCAGAGTTCAGACAGTTTTTTCCCCTTCGGTTTAGGATCTTGAATTCTTTTTCTCTCCATTTGAGCTCTTGTTGGAATAGATAAAATGTCATTTGAATGCTTAGATACAGCTTTCTTATTCTGATTGGAATGTTAATTCATTCATCTATAATCTAATCTACTTGCTATTCATACAACTTAGTTGTATTAGATTTCTTATTGTACATCGATAATCTGCTTAGCTCATGAAAGCTATCAATATTCCTGGTGATCTATTAGTATTCGAAAAGTTTGTCAATATGTAATCAAGCCATTGGCAATATGCTGATCTTTTGTTGTTGTTGTTTCAATGCAGAGATGTCTCCCAAGGGATTCCTTGGATGAGCATTTTGTTTTACACATGGTAATGCTTCATATATCTCTAGTCTCAACTATTAGCTAGTGACTACTGGCTAATTACTATTATATGTCTATTAACATTATTATTTTCCATGAACTATTATGCACAAAAATATCAATAATTTATATATGTATTGATTTAGTCTCAACTATTAGCTAGTGACTATTGGCTAATTAGTGGTAGATTTTCTGCTGACTACTACTGCACAGTCCACTGATACTGTAATTGATGATACTGCACAGTACACTTATTACTACTGCAGAGATTCCCAGGATCAATGCCTACAGTTCATTGATTGAGTTAAAATTCTCTAGTTTGTCAATAATATTATTGCCTTATATTATTGCCTTCTCAAATTTGTGGTGTTCAGCAACTAATTTATTAGCTGCTAATCCTCTTGATTTAAAATTGTAGATATATGTTGTTTCTGACTTCATTCTTGTACCTTCCTTGTTTGATCCATGTGGATTGACGCAACTCGTAGCTATGAGATATGGTGCAATACCATTTGTTCGTAAAATAGGGGGTATGTACTCTCCACCTAAACTCATGTATTTGACCTTCAGAGCAAATTATTTGAGGTTTGGGAAATAACCAACAGAAAAACATTTAATATTTTGGATCAGTGGGATATATGAGACAGTTATTGTGAAATTGATCTAATTTGTGTGTGTGATCGAGTGAATTTAGGGTGGTATTGCATTTTAACTAGGAATTCCAAAATTTCGGATCTGTAGTGGGCTTGAGTTCTACGGGTAATAATATTTGGAATGTTGATGAAATAATAGTCTAAATTGTAGATCTTTGATGACTTGAGGTAGTATTTTCAGTTGAGTTTGTACTTGGACTTCCCAAAGCTATGTCTGTTGTTTAAAAATATGATGAAGCTGGAGGAAAATGACCCTGGTCTCAAGTGATGTAGCAATGAGCTTTCATTATTACAAGCTGAGAGTGCTCCTTTGCATTTTTGTTTGATCAGTATCAGGTTGCTTAAGAATTTTGAAAATAGTTGTTGGATTAGAGGTTATAGAAACTTATTTGCCTTTTGCAGCAAACCTCCTTGTTTCTTACTGCTATCTTTATGGCCCAAACTATTGTGTTTAATTTAGTTTGGCAAAGGAAGATTGTGCTCACTAGTTGATAATATTGTTAGGCATCACAGATTACAAATTACAGTTCCCTAAGACCTAGAAATTCTCTAGTTTGAGATGCATAATTTTCTGCTCTAATGTAGTGAATCTTGTGGATGGTCATGACTATAGTAGGGCTAACTATGGTTACTAAGATCCAGTTAAGTTTCTCAAAAGGATAGTTAAAAATTTTGGATGCTGAGAAACATAATGAGTTGCAAAACATGTAGCTAGACATTCTTAAGTTGAAGTATTGGTGCCAATATGTTTAAAAGTTGCTACTGATTAAGATAGTCAATTGGTAAGACTTAATAGCATGCAAACCTAGCAGTGAGGCGTGCATTTCGTGGTTGCTACTGATCTCATTTCGTGGTTGTATTGCTACTGATATGTATGTTGAAGTATTGGTGCCAATATGTTTAAAATTAGATCAATTTCACAATAACTGTCTCAAATTAGATCAGAGAAAATTAAGCAAGTTAGAAATAAGGTTGCTGCTAAACGTGGACAAGTATGCATGTGTTTCAAGTTCCAGATTAATATGCTCCACTGTATTTGTCTTTATTCATCTAATTACCACTTGTTTTTCATTTAGGTATGTTGGGCTTTCATATATAGAGATGAGGCTCTAAGTCAAGTTCAGCTGCCTTTGGTAGCAGTAGTTTCCAAAGCAGTATTGGTTATGGAGGCTATGGAGGGAGCTATGACAGTGATGCCTACAATAGTAAAGACAAATATGACAATCAATTCGGCGTTTAAAATTCTGATAAATTTGGAACTATGAAACAATGTTGAAATTCATTTACATGAAGACAATCAATCAATAAAGATTATAAGTGAACATTATATTATGTGTTGGATCTTTAAATGTTGATGTAATGATATTTGGATTATTATTTTAAATTTCAAATTATTAATGTGTATTGTATAGTGTTTAAAATTTCAGATTATTAATGTTGATGTATACAGGTAAGTGAATTAGTATATTGGGAATTTTTTTTTATCTGAGTATACAGCCCGGATATTGAATAAAACATGTCTGGGCTTAAAAGACTCACAAGGGGGCTAACAACCCCCTCGTGAGTCTCCGATACATCCAACCATGGTCTTGATTCATCTTTGTAGCGCGTTTTATTAGATGATGATTCGCATCTAATCGCATTTATTATCTTAGTAACACCTTCTCTAATTTATTTTATTGTGTTACATGTACACCGAGAATTAGGATAAATCCTAATTCTCATTTCTTATATAATCCTATATCCACATATTCTCTAAATAAGTATATGCAATTCCAAATCCATGATTATATCCATATAATCCTAAATCCATAATTCTATATAATTCAAAATTCATAAAATATTTATATAATTTCCAACAAAATCGTATCTAACCCTAAATCCACAACTAAAGGAAAAATAGATTTAAAATAATTCACAATTCTATGTACAATTCTAGATATACAATTCAATATAATCCACGGCATAAAGAATTCAATATCTATATATATAATCCAAAATCCACAATTCTATGTATATTTCTTTATATTCTATTTCCTAAAAAGTTCCAACAAAAATCCTTTATAATTTTTAAAAATTACTAAAAAAAGCTTTATTATTTCTATAACATTCCATATAATTCTATATAATTCATAAATAATTCTTTATAATTCAAAAAAATATTAAATAATTCTTACAAAATTCTATATAAATTCTAAAACATTTATATATTCAATATAATTCTAAAAAATCTAAAAAAATCCTAAAAATTGCATATAAATTATATACAATTCCTAAAAAAAGCTATATAATTATTAAATAAAATTTAAAAAATCCTAATAAATTGTTCATAATTCCTAAATAAATATATATAATTACTAAAAAATTAAAAAAAAACCTATCTAACAATTTATATTTTTTCTAAACAATAATACTATTTTTCTAAACAATTTCTATTTGATATTTTCTAAACAATTTCTAAACAATTATATATAATTCTTAAACGATTTCTAAAAAAATATATCTAACAATTTAATACTAAAACAATTTAAATAACAAATTAATAAAAAACATATACTTGGGGAGGGGGGCACTGATCGGAAATAATGAAGGACAAAGGGGGCGGTGGCGGGGATGGGTACTGAGTGGAGGCGGCTGTTGCGGCGACGGAGGCGGCGGGAACTGGGCGGAGGTGGCGGCGTCGGAGCTGGGGCGTCGACTGCGGATTTGAAGCGGAATAAGGGCGCCGGTAACTTGGCCGGAAAAGAGGAGGAGAAGGGGCGGGAAGTGTAACGGAGGGAGAGGGAAAGGGCGCCGGTTAACTTTGGCCAGAAACGAAGAGGTGAAAGATTAAAATGGAGGCGGAGCAAAGTAAACTGAGGGAGAAGAGGGTTCTGTGCGTATTTATTGAGGGCGAAGTTTTAGCGACAGAATTCCGTCGCTATAAACCGTCGCTAAAAACTTTGACCGCCAATTCCAAATTTTCGCAAAATGTTTTGGAGGGTCCGACCTTTAGCGACCGAATTCCGTCGCTAATGATGAATATATGGGCTACTTTTTGGTAAAAATTGGGGGGGGGGGGGTACCTCGTAGCGACAGAATTTCGTTGCTAAAGGGGCTATTGATGGAAGGAGTAGAAGTTAGCGAGGAAATCCATCGTTAATATTTTTTATTTGGCGCCACGAACTACCGCCAAAATTGGCGACGGGGTTAGCGACGGATTTCCGTTGCCAATCAAGGGGTCTGAGGGTTGCTTACAATTTTTGCGACGGATACAATATCCGTCGCTAAATCCGTCATCAATATATGAATTTAGCGACGGAAACATTTTCAGTCGCAAATTTTGTCGCTAAAACGGTGTTTTCTAGTAGTGTAAAGCCTTTGGATTCAGTACCAATTGGATAAATTTGATCAAATAATGCATCACTACAACTAAACTCTCAGTCCTCACCAATAACCAACCTGCCCCAAAATTTTTGCCCTCGTGTAGTATCCGTTAAGGTGACCCGATAACCCCTTTCCTCTTTATCATAGCCATGGAATATTTTGCTAGATTTCTTTCTCTGGAATCCTTAAATCATACCGTCATGTATGAATTCAATTAACAAGACATAGAAATGTTATCTCATTCCTTAGCTTTGCAGATGACACTATTGTATTTGAAAACACAACATTTGACAACATAATTTTCATTAAAAGTTTTCTTCAAAGATTCTCTTTAATTAGTGGACTTAACAATTATAATAAAAGCACTATCAAATTCTATAAAAATGTGTCCAACCTTTTTCGAACTCCATGACTAGTCTTATGAATATTCCCATAACCACTAACCTTGAAAAATACTTGAGTATTCATATTGTCAACGGTAAAATTAATGAACAGACATTTTGAAACTTATAAATCTGAACTGACCAAACAACTATCTCGTTGGAAAACAAATGTTCTCTCTCGGACTGGCAGAGTGATCTGAATTCAATCTAATCGGATGGCAAAAATGAACCATATTATACAATGTTTTCTCCTCCCAAAAGGTCTGTGTAAGGAAATTGATGACATACACAAGAAATTTTATTAGAACAATTTCAACAAACATTTCCGTCCCCTTATTCGTTGGGATAATATATGTAAACCTAAGCCTGAAGAAGGCATTGGTATCCGCCTTTCTTTTGAAAATAATGAAGCTCTTCAAATAAAACTTCTTCGGCGTCTCCTTACCAAACCCAATTCTATTTGGTACACGATCATCTATGAAAAATATATTAATAATGACTCTATTATTAACATTAAAAAATCCTCCAAATTCTCTTGGTAATTCAATATACTACTATCTTTAAAACCCGCATTCCTGAATAACATAAGTTGGAACTTTGGTGATGGTTCAAAATTTTCCTTTTGAACTGACCGATGGATTCCTAAAACCAATATTCTACTCTTCAAAACTAATACATTTACAGATATTAAGATTAAAGACTTTATTACTACGAACTATAAATGGGACGTGGATAAGCTGAACCTTATCCTCCCACATCATATAGTTAGCAAAATTCTCGAAATTTATGTTCCAACTAACCACACTCCACATACTGTTATCTTGTCTCCTTCTCCCTAGGAACCGTTTCCTCGAAAACTTCCTTTCACTCCATTCACACACATAACAATATTCCTTTGATAATAGCTTGTAGACCTTCCTCTCAAAAATTAAGACTTTCCTCTGGAAAGCCTATGCTGAAAATTCCCCATCACCAGAAAGAATAAATAGACAATATCACAAAATCAATAATATTCGTCCTTTGTAACAATTGTAATGAAAATACTAACCACTTCTTCTTCGAATATGAATTCACTAGGAGAATTTTATTCTCCTCTCTACGAGACTAAAAATATCCTTTACCCTAACCAATCAACATGATTTTACACAATCCATGTACTTATTCAGAACTTCTAACACTAACTGCAATCTTGTACTCCCTCCATCGCTTTTTATTATTCTCCTCTCTTTTTACTCACTATTCACATTTTTATAGAATCTTCTCGATTTCTCTCGATGTATATGGAAAAACATAGTCTTGTTTGATCTTGTTTTATTCATCTCGACGAGTACTTTAACACGATATAAAATTTATATTTTTTATTAATTTAAAATTAAAGATATTTATCATTGAAACGTGTCTCGACAAATGTGCCAGAGAAAAATAAGAAGAATAAAAAGGGATGGAGGGAGTATTTTATATCTGGTGTAACATTTGGTTCACCCGTAACAATATTACTTTCCGTAAAGAACCATATAATTTTCCATCCACACATGAAATTATCATAGCCCAAGCACTCTTCCAACACAACATGTGGAATCTAGGACAATAATAACAACAAGAAGAAACAAAAGACCATCCTCAAAATAACCATCATCAAATCATAACTAGAGTAAACCTACCCTCAACTGGGTTAAACTTAACTTCGATGGTGCCATCAATAATTCAGGTAGCACTATTAGTTCATCATCAGATTTCATAATGGAAAAGTTCTACATGTTCATCATAATAACATTCATTCATTCAAACCACTCCATGTTGAAGCCCTTGTTGCTATCATTGACATTAAGACGGTCCATGCCTTGGGGATGGCTAATGTAATTGTCGAAGGTGATAACGCTGCGGTAATTAACAGCTTCCACAATACTTGGAAAGTGCCTTGGGACGTTAACCATATCATTCAAGATGCCAAGATCATCTGCAACTCATTGGCATCCACCATAACCATATACCAAGAAGGTTGAACGTTAATTAAAAATAAATGGGCTGCAACAAAATACAACGGGGTGTAGCCTGATATAGGGATTCCCTACAATGGCTCGGACCTAGATTCACACCATTCACTAAGCTAGAACAAGTGTTCTAGGATGGTGTTCTAACTTGTTCAAGAACAAGGAAGAACAAAGAGAAAATAGAATGGGGGTTTGAGAAATCAGAATGGATAGATGCATGATGATGATTCACTCACTCTACACCAAGTACCTTGGACTTAACCTCAACATAATGTTAAGATGAGAAGAAACACAACAAACTTTAACTCAACATAAAGGGAGATAGTACAACCCTAAACACCGAAAGCTTCCCAAGTATTCAAGCTCACACAATCAATATTACATGAACAAGTTACCTAGGCAACAAGGGGCAGATTCAATCTGCAAACTACACTAAGGGTTGGCTGTTGAGAACACTAGGGTTTCAATTCAATCAAAGGCCCCTTTTGGTTAGGTCATTTTTGGATTTTATACCTCCAGTGACCAAGGCCTTATACCAGCTGCAAGCTCGACAAAATAGTTCCAAAATACCCTTAGGAAAGTGTCTTAAAAGAGTTAGGGAGAAGGGGTATAAATGTACACTTTTACAACCTAGCCGGGTAAGGTGTAAAAGTGTGATAGTTTCACAAAAGTGACAATTGCAGCCTTGATCTTGATCTTGGATGGCCTTGATGTCTTCATTGGATTTGTTGGGGATATTCACCTCTTCCACATACTAGAAGGGTGGAGGCAATGGGTTCCATTTGGTGTGTTGAATCCAAACCCAAAGTAGCCTTCATAACTTGATCTTCTATCTTCTTTGCCATAGTTCTAGTGATTGGTCCTTTGTTTGTTGGGCTTAGGAATGCTCCTGCATCATTTCCTCCCTCTTGAGAGAGGACTGACCCCAGTCCAACTCCTTCCATGATGTTCAAGGGCTCCTCGTGGCTTTCTTCCTCCATTTGGTCATCTTGGCTCTCTTCAAAGAGTGTAAGGTCTCCTATGTTGAAAGTGGGGTTGACACCATATTCTTCTGGTAGATCAATGACATATGTATTGCCACTAATCTCTCTTAGCACCTTGAATGGTCCATCCCCTCTTGGAGAGAGCTTTGAAGTCCTTAGGTTGGGAAACCTTTCCTTCCTTAGATGCACCCACACTAGGTCACCTTCTTTGAGTGTCACCTTTCTTCTGAACTTGTTCTTGCTTCTTGCCATACTCTTAGCTAGGTTCTCAAGCCTTGATCCGGTCCTTTCATGTAGCTCCTTGATACCTTTCATGTAGCTCCTTGATAAGTTTAACCTTGTTCT
The DNA here is from genome assembly GCF_046119375.1 of Phyllobates terribilis. Lineage (NCBI taxonomy): Eukaryota > Metazoa > Chordata > Amphibia > Anura > Dendrobatidae > Phyllobates > Phyllobates terribilis. The sequence continues at coordinate 612 of NW_027368988.1, read as the reverse complement.
CTGCACTATAGTCACACTTCTCTTTGCAAGGCAAAGGAATAAGATCAAAAGGTGTTAGGGGGTTAGTGCCATAAACACATATGAATGGGCTCAGATTTGTTCTAGAGTGTGTGGCTCTGTTGTAGGCAAACTCTACATGTAGTAACAAGTCCTCCCAAGCCCTTAGGTTACTCTTAATCAAGGATCTAATCATAGTACCTAAGGTTCTATTAGTCACTTCCGTTTGGCCATCAGTTTGGGGTGACTAGAGGTAGAGAACAAAATTTAGGTGCCTAACTTTCCCCACAAGGTTCTCCAAAAGTGGCTAAGGAACTTAGGGTCCCTATCACTCACAATAGTCCTATGCAATCCATGTACTCTCACAATCTCGGCAAATAATAGGTTGGCTATATTAGTGGCATCATCTGTCTTATGGCAAGCAATGAAATGGGCCATCTTACTAAACTATCTACTACCACAAAGATGGAATCCCTTCCCCTTCTAGTCCAATGCAAGCCAACTATAAAGTCCATTCTAATGTCCAACCAAGGTGCACTAGGGATAGGTAAAGGGGTGTATAGGCCTTGTGTCTTGATTTTGGATTTTGCCTTAAGGCACTCAATGCATCTTTTA
>NW_027368987.1:0-45930 GCF_046119375.1 Phyllobates terribilis | reverse complement strand
CGGTAAGAAGGGGTCGAATTCCCAAGAGAGGCAGAACGATAGTTTATCTCTATTGGTGCTACGAGTAGTAACTATTGGGGTTTATGACGTTGAGTTTGTAAACAATAATGATGGAAAGCTCACTCCTTTAGCATCAGTGCATTATTCTTACAGAATGTTGATCATCGAATTCTATTAACCTATATTCTTTATTATCTAATATGGTTGTCCTACTCTTTGTTTGTAAATAGCAACTAGTCCAAATAGTCCTAGAAACCCTTATTATAAGCAATAACCAAGGAAATCCCAAGGTTCAAAATCACAAACAGAATAAATATCAAAGATAAGTAGGCTTATGAATACCACTGGCAAATAGCCGATACTCGACACAGGTTTATAATTTCTACAAAATAAGCACTCGCAAATAGTCTATGCAAATTCTGATTGCTACCTAAAAGACAAGACTTTTCAAATCAAATTATCAAGCCTAGCAATATGATGAATAATAATCAACCTAGTTTGCAACCTAGATAAAATCAAGATCAATCAATAATCAATAAAGCACAAGAGATCATAAAAGAATCCTGAAATTAAACTTAAACATAAACATAAGAATTCTCACAAACTTTTCCTAGAATAATTGCTTCAACCTAAGAGTGAACTAGAAGGATCTTAGCCAGACATAGCGAATCGAAAGCAATACATAATAATGATGAAAACAAACCAGGGAGGATGATGAAAGTGGAACAAAGGTGGAAGCTTTCTTCTTGGCTGCTGAATTTCTAAGGATGAAGTTGGAAAAAAAAATCAAAGGTCCTTCTAACCTAATTTCTAAAGGCTTATATAGTATCTAGTAAAAGGGAAATATTAATAATCAAAATAATTAAAAAATATGGAAAAACAAATTAGAATCTCGGATAAAATTTTCGTTTTGGGCCGTCCGTCTCCGTTGTCGCGATCGAGACATATAGGTCGCGATCGCGATATTGCCTCAGTAACCAGGTCGGTGGAAGGTCGCGATCGCGACAGGGTGGTCTCGGTCGTGACAAGCCAACTGAGGATAAGTCTCGATCGCGACAAGTAGGTCTCGGTTGTGACTTCTTCTATGGGGCTGGATCTCGACCGCGACATCTTCTCTCGGTTGTGACTTCTTCTCTCGAGCTGGTGTTCGGTCTTCTACAAGTGTCGAGGCAGCTTGGCTTCGCCTCTCGGCTTCTCCATGGGTGTAGGCGTGGTATCCTTCTCTCTAGCTCCATCCCTAATGCACTAAAAGTGAGCACGACCGGATTCTCCATGATAAAACCACAAAATACCACTTACGAGCATCCCGCAAATCCATAAATGAACACTAAACCGGATTCCGGGAATAACACTCGATAAGCACCTAAACACCACTAATCCTAAGCTAATAGTGGCTAGTTAACACCATATAATAAGCTCCTATCAATTAACAACCTCCTTTAATACGTGCTATAACTCTTTCTACTTTCTCCTTCCTTCAACCTGAAGCGCTACCACATGTAAGTTCGATGTTTTTCTAGATGCAACTTGCTTCTTTGATTTAGACGCGCTTCACGCTCTAAGTCTCAAGTAGCTTACACGTGTATGCTGGTTTGTCTTCTGATGTGCTCCAAATCTCTCTTCTCATCTTCTCTTTCAGCGAGACCATCGTGCTGCTCAGCGAGACCATCGTGCTGCACAGTGAGAACTTGTATTCACTTCATGCTTGAAGCAATACCCTTAAGCTTAAACATTAAGTCAAAGAGTAACTCTAGCTCATTATGCCGGTCCATAATCTTCATGCATCTAAGTTTGCAACACATAACACTCAAGTAGATTATTATATACTAAGTGTGTTATCATGAAAACTGGAGAAACTGATTAAGCTACCTCAAGGTTAACTAACATTCAGGTTACACTTAAGATAAAAGCTGAAATGCAGATAATTTGTCTAAAAAATAGAAAGCTAGAGGAATACACCACAAAGAGTGTGTGGAGCAACCTGAAATCTTTCTATGTGCATCAATACAAAACCCATACCCCAGATCATTATTTTTCATCATATCTTCGACTCTTTAAGTGAGACTTGTTATATTACGAGACATGGAATCATCCACCTTTTATCTTGCAAATTAATAACTGTCATTATGTTGCTATTTCACAATGGAATCCAACTTTCACCATACTTTTCTATGTTTACTGTAGGACGAGATGTGTTTAATTTAATCTTAGAAACAATGCGTTGTTCCTTAAATGTGGAATTAACTCTCAAGCTCACAAGGGCACACTTTTCTTTAGAGTGGGAAACCTTTAATAAGTAACATTTTATTAAGGATAAAATCCACTACCTTTGTTTCCGAAGGATTTGAAACCATGTGTATACAGATAGATCAGTTACATCACTAGGAGATCATACAACTTATGCATAGACACACTAGACTTCCTGAATCTCTAACACTCTCAACAAACCGTAAAGGCGTTGCACTATTCTCTACAAAAGAACATGGATCAGTACTCTTAGTTTATCTCTCTATTGTATTGGAAATCGATGAACGAAGTGAAGGATAATCAACCTTATTTATATGTTCCAAGAATTGAGTCTTGCAACATCTAAGTCAGGCTCCATGATTTACGCATTGATTTAAGCATTTCCCATAAACGGATCAAGTAAAAGATGTGAAATCAACTTACATGGAAACTCTAGGATCTACACGTATTGAACTCTTAATACTTATCCTAATACTAAACATAAACAAGTCACTGAATCTGCTTCAAAATTCAAATGCTCAAATCAACCGCCAACTTGAAAGTCGGTGTTTCCTTGTGTTGGGGGTTTTTCACCTTCTGTTCATGATGAAGACGTTCTGTGGAACGTGAAGAACTTAGTTTAACCTAAAGATAAAATCTTTTGTGCGGAAAATATAAGACTAAGGACAAATAAACACTTCAATTCCAAAACGTTGGTTGATTTGATTTCTTGTGAGACTTACAACTACTAGGCGAACAAAGTTCTTAGTTTCTCTCAAATCTCCTAGCTATTTCCTATGCTCTAAATTGGGATGAACTCTTTCTCTCTAGTTCGACAACCACTCTAATGATAAAAGAACTAAGCTATTTATGCCATGGCATAATCACCGGGAACTAATTACCTAAAAGCAAGTGAATAATAATAAATAAAGTACTAAATCTAAACTAGCCGAATATAATGACAAACTAGTTCAACTGTTAAGATCTCGAATCAGGTAAATCTCTTGGCGAATCAACTCTTTCCTTCTTTAGCTCTAGGAAGATTTATTTACATAAATACGTGCTCGGTCCCCTTGAGTGTTCTTCGGTCCCCTTGAGTGCGTCCTCCTTGTGTAGCGTGTTACTTGTGCAACTCGATCCATCACTCTTATTGTTTGGTCCCCTTCAGTATCCTTCGGTTCCCTTGCTCCTAGTTAAGCGCCTTGAGTGCTAGTCTTCTCGCTGAACTCGCTCTTGTCTCTTCTCTTAAGCTCGTTGCTTTCCACCCTTAAACTTCCTAAATTACTCAAAGGCCTATCAATTTCCTGCGATATCTCACTCAATACACATGTTAGTTCATAAGGTAGTTTGTTATCATTAAAACTAAGGCATTATCAGTTATACAAACTAAGGGGCTAGTTCATATAGCTAACAATTTCCCCCTTTTTAATGATGACAAACACAGAATCCTGGCATAGGCATACTATAGAACTGATAAAAGAGGTAGCTTTCGATTCCCCCTAAATCAATGAACAAATAATAATCATCGCCCTTTAACTTCATATGTTCTAGTTCCCCATAAATTAAATAACTCATATGCCTGTAATATTCCCCCTTTTGACATCATGTAAAAAGGAATGCACAATATTAATCAAGGGAAACTAAGTGTAGCACGTGCGTGCCTAATAGAGGATGAGTAAGTGATATGAAAGAAAACACAAAAAGTCTAGCCCTATCTCAGTACGCACTAGAGCAAGCCGATAAGTGAACCAAAAACTAGCAATTCATTGATAAAATATAAGAGCACACAGAAAAAAAAAACCAAAAAGAGCAAAAATGACAAGAATTATAGAGGAGCTTTGGATTTCTAAGGAACCTAAGGGGAACCGAGACAATAGCTACTCCCAGTGGTATTCATCTTGGTAGTCATCCTCGCAACCCTCTTTCAAAGGCCCGATCATGAGCGCCTTGACATGATGAAGGTGCTAGTCGAGGATACGCCTGAGCCCTGATAGATGTCGATTGGTCTGAAGTACAACTTCCAAGGTGCAAAGCTGAATTTCCTCTGAGCTCATATTTGGCGGCAGTACGGCTTGGGCTTCCTTCGAGGGGATCTTGATTTGGCGAGGTCTGGGTTCGGATTTGGGAGGGGCTGAGGGGTCGGGTCTGGGTTTGGGCTCGGTCTTGGCCTCAGTTATGGGGAGTGGAGCCAAGGAGCAGCATCTCTACCGGCGCATCCATACTGGCATGTTTGAGTAGCCGACGCAGCCCAGTTTCAGTGATGATACTCTCACAGGGCATCTTCTTGATCGACATGTAAATCCCCAGCTCGAGCATGAGCTTCTTGACGATGTGGAGGTATGGAAGCACGTGGTTCTTATGCATCTTCACCATCAACATATGAGAGAGAATGAGGCGCGCTGTATCAATAAGATTCCCTTCGATGACTTCATGCAATAGGCACGTGTCAGGTATGGTGACGGTATCGCGCTTCTCTTGGCGAGGGAATGATATTTACACAACATGAGGTAATGGATGAGCTTTGTGCCGAAGCCCAACATGTGCGTCTTGATCTCCCTTGGATGCAACTTCACCACCAGCAAATCTAGCGTCTCACCCCTTCCAGAGGGCCAGTTCCTCTTCGGTAGAGACGCGTACCCTTCGCCCATTGGAAGATCAGGCACCTTTTCCATTAGTTTGACGTTCAGCATCTTGGCCTCGTCCCCCATGGGACTGTTGGCAACAAAGTAGAGCTGGCTTGGGTTGGGGGTCATGACGGAAAGGGCGTTGTAGAACTTTCTCACCTCTTCATAATCAACTGCGAGGAGCTCGACCTCCGAGCTCTGACCAACGAGTGTGCTCGAGAGAGGTGACAGAGGTAGCGACGTCGAACTCGGTCGGGGATGAGGCTGGACCAGAAGCCTTGGCGTATAATGAGGGGCTCGATGACGACGTGGGTTGATAAGTTCCCGTGAGCAGGAGGAGACTAAGGGACTCATCGCTTTAGGTAGGGCCATCGATTTTTGGCGTTGTGTGTGGTGAGGAGGGAGTGATGGCTAAGGCTCGTTTAAGGGAAGTCTGAGGCGGTGGAGAAGGAGGATTAAGTAAGAGCGAGAGAAGTGGATGTGATTTTAGGATGATGATGGGTGGATTCATCATGTCTGGAGGCGAGTGGGTGTGCTCGGTTGAGTCAGTGAAGGATGCTTTGACTTCTGTAGAGGAGACCGGGTGAATTACGGGGATGGTTTGATCTTTCCTCCATGGGTGCTGGAGAGGTGCAGTGTGCGGTAGGTGAGGGATGAGGAATGGGAACCTTCTCTCGTATGGGAAAGAGGGGCTTTGGTGGTGTTGAGTCAGGGAGGACTGTAGTCGTGGAGGTAGAGGGCGCAACAGGGGCGGCGGCTGTGGAGCTCTTCATGAACTCTTGGAACTTAAGGAACTTAGCCCCATTTCTCGGGGTCAATTTTCATCGGGTTGGCCATTTTTTGTGTTTGAGGGAGTCGAATTTGTGAAGTATAGAAGGGGAAAGGTGTGAAGAGTTGCAGGGTTTGAGCGTTGAGTGCTTGGGTGAGAGAGAGTTTAAGAAGAGAGTGAATAGTTGCAGAGGTGGTGAAGGGGGAGCTGAATCTGGTCGAAAGGGCCATTTATGGATAGTGTCGAACGGTCAAAATCACAACGACCTTATTTCAGATTTGGAACGGTGCCTCGTTTATCGTAGATGCAAGTGACCGTTGGTAGGCTGACGAGTAATGAGTGCCTAGAAGATAGTCCGACCGTTGAGATGCTCGGTCCCTACAATTCTATCAGTCCCTATACTCAGTTCCTGAAGTTATCTGCACTTCACTCTAATCTGGGGTGCTCGGTCCCCAAGGACATGTGTTTTCAATAACTGGGCTTGTGATCTTTTATACGTACTTGGTCCCCATACAAGGACGCGTTGTATCTTAGTTCCCATTCTCAGTAGGATGAATCTACTCACTTAAGAACATAATAATCTCATACACACAAAGGGACATAAAAACTCTTTTCAAAACAAGAAATGCTAAGCATATACGGATAGGCTTTTTGACGTCTCAACGAATACTCCCAATTGTGGCTTATATGGTCATGGGAACGTAACACTGAGATTAAGGCTAAGGGACTGACCTATAAGCACGAATCATATCTGGGGCACTTGATTATGAGGTTAATAAGCAATCATCGTGCGTATACATATAAGGGCGTGAAAATGAATAGCATGCAAAGGATCAAGTTTTAGCAAGCAATAGTGCAAATCCTAGAGACGGCCTAACTAAGCATTTATCATTTAGCATCACACAGAGCATGCGAAGGACGAATACCCCTAAGAGTATAGGCTAGGTTCACGCACGTATTAGTCCTAAGTTCCCAAGATTAAAAAGAGCACTGAATTTACACAAGATCATGTGAGAAGACTTACTTGCAAGGAGATGCTTAATGAAAGGTTATCAAGCCAAAGTGAAGTCTGAGTTTGATGAATGGTTCATTGTTCAAGGCCTTGGTGAAAATGTTTGCTATTTGATCCTCATTTCTACAATGGGTGAGCTCGATGTGCTTCTTCTCCACATATCTCGAAGGAAATGATGAGGCATGTCAATGTGCTTGGTTCTAGAGTGGTGCACATGATTCTTTGAGATGTTGATCGCGCTTGTGTTGTCACACCTTATTTCAATCGATCCCATCAAGATTCCAAAGTCAGTGAGTTGTTGCTTGAGCCATATGAGTTGAGCACCACAAGCTGCTGCTATGTATTCAGCCTCGGTGACACAGATATTGAGTTCTGTTTGCGAGAGCCCCATGAAACGAGAGAAGGGCCTAGAAATTGTTCCATAACTGAGGTGCTCTTTCGGTCAATGAAATAGCCTGCATAGTCAACATCTGTGTATCCAACAAGGTAAAATCACAGTTCTTAGGGTACCTTAAACAAAGATTATCAGTCCCCTTTTAGGTAATGAAGGATACGCTTGATGATGGCGACATGCGACTCCCTTGGATCGGATTGGAAACGTGCACACAAGCTCACTGCCAAAACAATATCGGGCCTAGAGGCGGTTAAGTACATTAAAGATCCTACGATACCTCTATAGAGTGTTTCATTTGCCTTGGTCCGTTGAGGTCTGCGTCTAGCTTAGTGCCTGTGGACACTGGAGTATGAAGGGGCTTGCTATTGTCCATCCCAAACTTCTTTATGATCTCCCTTAGATACTTTTGTTGATGAATTTGAATGCCTTCAGCCTTTTGCACCACTCGCAGTCCAAGGAAGAAGTTGAGTTCCCATATCATGCTCATGTTGAACTTGCTACTCATCACGTCTTTGAATTTCTCTAGAAGCGACATGTTAGTTGAACCAAAGATACTATCATCAACGTATATCTGAACCACTAGGATTTCACCTTTATGTTCCTGGATAAAGAGCGTCTTGTCGATTGTTCCTATCTTGTAGTTGTTGGCGAGGAGGTACTCAAAGAGGCACTCATACCATGTCCTTGGTGCTTTTCTTTAACCCATAGAGGGCCTTGTCTAGGAAATAAACGTGCTCTGGGTGATTCGAGTCTTCAAAGCCTGGGGCTGCTTCACGTATACTTCTTCATTAAGCACACCATTGAGAAAGGTCGTCTTTACATCCATTTGAAAGTGCTTGAATCCCTTGTGCAAAGCGAAGGCAATAAGAATTTGAATGGCCTCTAATCTGGCAACTAGAGCATAAGTCTCGTCATAATCGATCCCTTCTTGTTGATTGTACCCTGTGCTACTAAACGCGCTTTATTTCTGACCACAACTCTTGAATCATCGAGCATGTTGTGAAAGACCCAACGAGTGCCTATGATGGTGCGATTGGAGGGCTTAGGATCAAGGCACTAGACTTTGTTTCGCTCGAACTCATGAAGCTCTTCTTGCATAGCAGCCACCCAATCTGGATCGAGGATGGCTTCCTTTTATATTCTTAGGCTCAGTGAGAGAAACGAAGGCGTTGAAGGCACAAAGGCTGGTTTCCTCAGTTGTTTCATCAAGTGCTTCAGCGATTGGCTTTGGAGGAGCTAGTCGAGATACAGGAGAGCGAGTGTGAATTCCTAGAATGGACTGGAGTGAGCATGTTCGTTGGAGGATGAGCAACTTTTTTGTTGGAAAGCTCTAGTGGGAGGCTATGTGGTATGATCAAAGTTTGAGGTAGAGGGCCCTTCGTTATCGCTGTCTGAGTTAGGGCCCTGAGGAAAGTTAGGCTGTATAAGGAGGGGCATGTGGGATTAAGGCTTTATGAGGATGTGCTCGACCAATATCTGAAGGGGCCCTTTAAGGGGACGACTTCTGGGAATGGATCGGAAGTATTTGTCGAGGAAGCAAGGAAGGTGCTTTCATGAAACACTATGTGTATGCTCTCCTTGAAGGTTCTTGTTCTTTGGTTGAAGACCTTGTACTCTTTGCTTGCTGGGACATAGCCAAGAAAGATGGCTTCATTACTTCGTGCATTAAACTTGCCTAATTTATCTTTCCCATTATTCAGCACGTAGCACTTGCATCCAAATACCCTGAAATGAGATATGCTTGGAGGATATTCCCTTGATCAGCTCGTAGGGAGTCTTGCCTAGAGTGGGGCGTAGAAGAGCTCTATTGGTAATATAGCATGTAGTGTTCACCGCTTCATCCCATAGAGAGGGGGTAACACCACTTTGAAGAAGCATGGTGCGCGCCATCTCTACTAGCGTTCCATTCTTTCTTTCAACCACTCCATTCTTGGTGTCCTAGGAGGTGAGAAGTTATGAGCAATTCCTCTTTCAATGCAGTAGCTCAGCATCTGTCCATTCTCAAATTCAGTTCCATGATCAGATCTTATAGAGCGCACCTTCAGGAATAGAGAATTCTCGAGTAGGGCGACTAGCTCTATGAAGCGCGAGGACGATTGATCCTTGGAGCGCAGGAATAAGGTCCACGTGAACCTAGAGTAGTCATCAACCATCACAAATATGTAGCGTGCTCCACAAGGACTTTGAACGCGCATTGGGCCACAGAGGTCCATATGAAGAAGCTCAAGGGGCTTCTTTGTTTGTGGCGTTCTACTTGGCTTTGAAAGAGGTTTGGACTTGTTTTCCCTTAACACAATTAGCACAATGTGTCAAAGTTGTCTATCTTGATAAGAGGTAGACCACGAACTATCTCCTTTGCACACAGCTTATGTAGAAGATGAAGATTTACATGCTCTAGTCATTGATGCCATAATTCTGTTTGATCTTCAATAGTAGTGAGATAAAGGTGACCTTTTGAGATGAAGCTGGAGTCGAATATATAAGTGTTGTTTACTCGCTTTCCCCCTTAGATGATCTCCCCAATAGCGTTTCTCACAAGGCACTTCGAGTTAGTGAAAGTCACTTTGTTTGGTCCCTCATCATAGAGTTGAGCTACGCCTAAGAGGTTATAACAAAGGCTCACCACAAAGTTCACCATCTGGATGTCTATCTTGTCATTTAAATGTACCTTTCCGTTTCCAGTGATTTCTTTATCTCTCTTCCCGCCAAAAGATACACTTCCACCATCATATACTTGAAAACATCTTAATCTCTCCTTGTCTCCAATCATGTGACATGAGAAGCCACTGTCTATGTACCATTTGCTCTCGTTGCTCAAGTTTTCCTGCAAATAAGCAATCAAACTTTTGGAACCCATTGAAGCTTAGCTTTTCGTGGTGGGTTAGTTTTCTTATTAGTGTGAGGAAAAGTACTACGATCGAGCCTTTTGCCTTTAGATAAGGAGGCATTCACTAGGTAAGAAGCTTCATTCAAGCCATTCACTTCGCATGTAGCACGAGTGGGTGACTTGTATGATTTTTTACATAGCGCTTGCTTCTTCTTGCAATAGTGTATAGTGTGACCATTATTACCACAAAATCTGCACCATTCGTTGTACTTCACATAACTATATTTTCCCTTTCCAGGTCTAAAGGGCTTCCTATCCTTAATCTTGGGATCTATTATATTTGTAGCATTCCCTTGGGCTTGGCTCACATAAATCTTATGGGCCTTTACCCCATGAAACCAGTGATTGTCATCTCCTAATGGTTGTTCAAGTGCCTTAACCTTTTTCCTCCAAGAATTCGTTCTTGCTTCTACATATTTGAAGGGCCTTGTCTGAGGTTTCAGCTTTTTCACATAATTCCCTGGTGAGCTTTTCACTAGCCCTCGAGACTTGGAGGAGTCTACATCATATCCTAATCCAGGTCTAGCTTTTACAAAGACAGTTTGATTCATGGTTTTCTCATTATTAGATTTATTTAATTCGGTGATCTTCGTAAGAATTATCCCTAAGTCGCTTTCTACCTTGAGTTCTAGGTCCTTTAATGATCCCCCTTGAGGTTGCTTACCCTTTGCAGCCCTCGTAGAATTTCTTTATCAGACTCAGTTCCTTATATTTTACTAAGGCCTTCTCTTTCTCAGCTAACCTAGTGGATAGGTCTAGACATTCACTACGTAGTTCAGTAACTTCCTCTTCATATTCAGTGACTTGAGATTCTAAGGCTTCATTGTCCTCTAGTAGCCCTTTAATCATATTAATAAGGTCTTTATTTTCAAGCATATTTAATCGATTAGGAAAGGAGTCAAGAGTTTTTACCTCAGAGCTAAGTGCCTCTGCATTTCCCATGAGACATTTGCCTTGGAATCCTTCGTGAAGGTCAGCTTCATCACCTTCTTCTCCCCAAGCTGAGTAAAGTGTCTTCTTCTCATTGGATTCTACCTTTGGGTTAGTGCACGTCTTGGCGAGATGGCCCTTCTCTTGGCAGTTATAGCATGTATACTCCTTGAGGTCGCGCTTGGCTGATGATGATGCTTTGCGTGGTCCAGCTCTCTTTTTGAACCATTTCTTAACCATCTTAGTCATGAGGGAGACTTCTGTATCATCGTCCTCATCTTCTTCATTGTCATTGATGTTCATCTTCTCAAGAACCTTCGCGAGCTTCAGCGCTTTTCCAGTGGCTTCTTTTACCTTTAACCCCTTTAGCAAATCAGCGTGCTCTTGGTCGAAGAACTTGCCAAATATGTCTACAACTGAACGTTTCTTGCAATCTGGTGACATGAGTGCGATTCGTCGAGTGAGCTCAAATTTATCGCTCATAGCATAGATGACAACCAATGTATTCTGAGAGGCTAGAATGATTACGCCAGAGGCCGTTAGCTTGTTGACCAGAATGGTGAAGCGCGACTAGCAGGCTAACACGCTTTCTCCAGGGAGTTGTTTGAAGGATTGAAACTCCCTTTGAAGCATGAACTTTCTGGTGTCCTTCTGATCTTCGCTCCCTCTGTGTATGGAGATGGTAGCTTCCCACATGTCTTTGGTACTTGGAATGCCAATGACCTTGTCAATGTCTATGCGAGAGAGTCCACACAGAATCAATTGTCGAGCTTTTGAGTTCTTCTCCATCTTGGCATAGTGCTCTGGTTGCCAATCCTTTCTATCCTTCAGTTCTGGAAGCACTTCATCTCCAAGTTTTATGATTTTCCAGTATTAGTAGTCTTGGGTTTGGATGAACGTCGTGTGAACTCCCATCCACCAATCAAGTTCTCCTTCTCGAAGCTGGTGAGGTTTGTTGAGGGACATGCCGAGGTTGAACTCTGAGTTCTTCATTTCCGTATTGGATTTGGATCCTGCTCTGGTAACAATTTTGGATTGTGAAGAACTTAGTCTAACTAAAGATAAAATCTTTTGTGCGGAAATATAAGACTAAGAACAAATAAACACTTCAATTCCAAAACGCTGGGCGAACACACAGTTCGTAGTTTCTCTCAACTCTCCTAGTTATTGCCTAAGCTCTAAATCAAGATGAACTCTTTCTCTCTAGTTCAACAACCACTCTAATGATAAAAGAACTAAGCTACTTATACTATGGCATAATCACCGGGAACTAATTATCTAAAAGCAAGTGAATAATAATAAATAAAGTACTAAATCTAAAATAGCCGATTATAATGACCAACAAGCTTCAACTATTAAGATCTCGAATTTGGTAAATCTCTTGGCGAATCAACTCTTTCCTTCTTTAGCTCTAGGAAGATTTCTTTCTATATATACGTGATCGGTCCCCTTGGGTGTCTTCGTTTCCTTTAGCGCGTCCTCCTTATGTAGCGTGTTACTTGTGCAACTCGATCCATCACTCTTATTGTTTGGTCCCCTTCAGTATCCTTCGGTTCCTTGCTCCTAGTTAAGCGCCTTGAGTGCTAGTCTTCTCGCTGAACTCACTCTTGTCTCTTCTCTTAAGTTTGTTGCTTTCCACCCTTAAACTTCCTAAGTAACTCAAAGGCCTATCGATTTTCTGTGATATCTCACTCAATACACATGTTAGTTCATAAGGTAGTTTGTTATCATTAAAACTAAGGCATTATCAGTTATACAAACTAAGGGGTTAGTTCATATAACTAACACGTTCTTCAAAAATAACTATTCTTGATCTTGAGATGTGCATGGGATTTAGTTTCAAAGAACACCTTCACTTAGTTTAGTATTTAAAGACATTGTCTAGTTATTGTAGTTTAATAGAATAGTGTTATCAAGTTCTTGATTCAAGGCATTCTGCCTTCTTCTCTTGATCTTGGACTTGGACTTTTAGTGAGAATTTTTTTCTATTCTATATGCCTACATAATATACTTGATAGAACATGAGATAACAAGTATTTAGTGAATGAATCACTAGAAAAAAGATAAAGCTTCATGAGAAGAATAGCCTAGTCCTGGTCTTGATTTAACAAAGACCATTTAGTTTACCATTTTAGTATCAACGGATTTGTTCAGATTATCAAGCTTATTAGCAATAGAGTCAATCTTGATGATTAAGGTAGAGTAAGTATCCCCCTTAACCCGTTTACCCTTACAGTTTTTTCTTTAAAATTATCATGCTTATTAGCAATAGAGGCAAGCTTGATGATTAATGTAGAGTCAGTATCCCCCTTAATCCTCTTAACATTATAGTTTTCACATTGTTTAGTGACAAGGGTAGTATTATCATGCAATTTCTTAGACAATTCTATGGGTTCACATCCCTAATCATTGTTTTCAATACTATATTCATCATTTTCATTTTGAAGCAACTCATTTTATTCTATGAGTCCTTTAAGCATGATAATGAGGTCGTCTTTATTCAGAATTTTAAGCTTAAGAGATGATACTCAACGACTTGATCATCATTTGACTCCTCATTTGATAAAGGACGTTTTCCTTGAACTATTTCACCAACGTCTAGCAGATCGTCAGATCACCCCAAATGGTGAAGAAAGCCTTTTAAGGGTCGCTTGATCAGGCTACCACCTTTTCATTGGTGCATCTTTTTTCCAAGTGTCCCTTTTGTTGGCAATTATAACATGTGAAGTCATTCAGGTCTTGTTTTTGAGGGAGATCTTTCTTTAACGTGGTTTTGTTCTTTGAAAATCTCTTGACAATCTTGGTCATCATGGCCACTTCAATATCATCCTCTTGGTCGTTCAAGTCCTCACTCTCCATGCGTCGAAGGACCTTTTTGAGCTTCAAGGCAGATCCCTTAAATTCACAAGAGGATTGGTGATGAGGGGCTATGTTCGTTGTCCCTATCAAAGATACCCAACTAAAGAATCCTCTAGTAAGTGGTAAGTAGGGGTCAAATCCCAAGACAACCAGAACGATAGTTTATTATCTATTATGCTACCAAGTAGTAACAATTGGGGGTTTTTGTATGTGATCTTAATAACTAAGCGATTAAGGATGTATGAAAGCAATATATTGGTTGGGTTGTAAGCAATTATGGGTATGAAGCTCACTCGTCTAGCATCAGCACATTATTCAATTGGAATGTTGATCATCAAATTCTACTAACTTATATTCTGAATTGGTTAATCCGGTTGTCCTACTCTTTGTTCGTAAATAGCAACTAGTCCAAATAGTCCTAGAGACCCTTATTATACAATAACCAAGGAAATCCCAAGATTCAAAAGCACAACAACATGAATATCAAAGATAAGAAGGCATATGAAATACATTGGAAAATCACCGATACTCGACACAGGTTTATAATCTCTACACATTAAGCACTTGCAAATAGTCTATGCCAATTATGCTCGCTACCTAAAGACAAGACTTTTGAAATCGAATTATCTAGCCTATCAATATGATGGATAATAATCAACCTAGTTTGCGACCTAGATAAAATCAAGATCAATCAATGAAATTAATAAAGCACAAGAGATTATAACACAATCCTGAAATTACACTTAGAACATAAGGGTTGGAATTCTCACAACAAATCTAGAACAATGACTTCAGCCTAAAGAGTAAACTATAATGAACTTAGCCAGACATAGCCATAGAAAGCAATGAATACATATGAATGATTATGGGAAAACAAACCAGGGGTGATGGATGAAGATGGAATAAAGGTGGAAGCTTTCTCTTGGCTGCTCCTGAATTCTACGTAAATGAAAAGAATGAATGAATGATGAATAACGGATGATTCTAACCTCATTTCCTAAACCTTATATAGTCTCTAATAAAAGGGAATTAAAATAAATGCAAATAAATCAAAAGATGTGGAAATAACTAATAAAATCTCGGATCAAATCTTCAATTATGGGTCGTCCAAGTCTGCGTCACGATCGTGACACAGGGGTCACGATCGTAATTTTTCTCCAGTTCTCAGTCTCGTGTTGGTCACGATCGTGACAGAGCCTCTCGGTCGTGGCACCTCAACTGCCGCTAATTCACGGTCGTGACATACCTATCTCGGTCATGACGTCTTCAACTGAGGCTGAATCCCGGTCATGATGGTCCATCTCGGTCGTGAATTCTTAACTTGAGATGGACTTGTATCTTTTACAAGTGTCGAGGCTGCTCGGCTTCGCCTCTCAGCTTCTCATGGGGTGTAGGCGTGGCATACTTCATCTAGCTCCATCCCGAATGCACTGAAGTGAGTACAAACAGAATCTCCATAATAAAACCACTCAAAACCGCTTACGAGTATCCCGCTAATCCATAAATGAACTCCAAACCGGATTCCGGGCATACCACTTGCTAAGCACCTAAACACCACTAAACATAATCTAATAGTCACTATCTAACACCATATAACAAGCTCCTATCAAACTCCCCACACTTAAACCTTGCTCGTCCTCGAGTAAGCAAAATAAAACTCACTCCTCCTATAATAATAAAGGTCTGTAGTAAGTGTAGAGAGAGTCTTCTAGCGACTATACATCGAACTCCAAGTGTAAACGAGCACTAACCAGACTCTGATCTATCTCCTTATCTCCCCGAGATGACCTAACCAAATCCCTCCTTATGTCTCCACTTCATATGTCACCACTCCATAATAATAATCAAATCGAACCAAGTGATGCACGATAAAGCACAAGTGGACTCTTAATCTCCTCTAAGGGTAAGGGTACATATATAATGATAAGATGATAAAAACCGAGTCTGCAACTCGCTTATATACTTCTTATATCTCCTCATCCATTAATGTCTTAAACCACTAATCAATGTCGTCAAACCATACTTCACAACCACCAATCCTAATCAAGAAATCTGCATAGCACAACCACAACAATATGCATCCAACTCCAAGAAACAGAAATCTAATCCTATAATCTAATACAACCGCCAATAATGTGTAATAAATCTCATGAAATAGTGAAAGGGTGAGCATGCAAAGTATGGATGTCAATAAGCTCAAAAACTGAAGAATAAAAGGCTAATTACTAACTTCTTACACTTGAGCAGTAGGAGACTCAAAAACATAACACATCAGCAGTAGTAAAACAACAAAACACATCAGTAGTAGTAGACTCAAAACACATCAACAAAGTATGGATGTCAATAAGCTCAAAAACAGAAGAATAAAAGGCTAATTACTAACATCGGTACAGACTCGATAGATAGAAAAACAACAGAACACATCAGCAGTAGTAGACTAAAAACATAAAAAACATCAGCAAAATAGCAAAGCACCAAAAACATCAGCAGAAAACACCTAAGCAAGTCAACTCCTCTTCCCACACTTGAATTGTGCATTGTCCTCAATGCAGCAAAAGAGGGCACCATAAAAATGGAAGAGGAAGAAGACACGTGGACTGTTGTGGTGTTATCTCGGTAGTGAGGATCTATAGGGATGATGGTCGACCGCATCACGACCGTGACACAGTGTCACGATTGTGACACAAGTAGCTGAGGTAGGTGATTGTCGTTTTTCCTCCTCAGATTACTTCCGGATGCTAGTCCCACTATTCTCTGTAAAAGACACAAAAACAAAACAGAATAATGGGAGAAAAGTCAGCAGTACTCCCTCGGATTGCCTCCCGATCAAGGCCTTAGATATCGTCGTGGCACGACGTAGAATAAATCAACCAGTGTCCTTTGGTCCCTTTGGAACCTCTGCTCTCAGAATTTCCTGTATGACCCAGTCATGGAAAGGTTTGAACCTTAGACCATTCAGCTCTGTGATTCTCCACCTTTGCTTCACCTTTTTCTTCTTACTTTCCCCACACTTCGACTCAACTTGGGGTCGTGCATTTTCTTTCTTCGTAACTTGCACAACAGTACTAGAAGGTTTCTCGCCCTGTGTGGTTAGAGAGGTGGGGCTATCGCCCAAAGCAGAATTAGGGAGAGGGGCGTGCAGTGTATACCAACATAGTTCAGGGGGTTTAATAACCTTATCAATAGAAAATACCTAGCTATCATCCGGGGGTTGTGTCGTAGCTTCATATATGTTAAAACTAAAAACATCCCCGTCAAACTCAAGTGTAAGTGCCCCGGTGTCTAGATCTAACTTAGTTTTGGTTGTCCTCATGAAGGGTCTACCCAAAAGGATAGGTGCAGCCTGCGCATCATGATTCATATCCAACACATAGAAATCCGCAGGAAATACAAGATTATCCACCATAACCAACACATCTTCCACTATCCCTTTCGGGTAAACCATAGACCTGTCAGCTAGCTGGACCACAATTCCTGTTTCATTCAGGGTCCTAGTCCTAGCGACTTGTATAACGAATAAGATACAACATTAATAGAAGCACTCAAATCTAGCATGGCCCTATAAATCTTAGTCTTACCAATAGTACATGGGATACTAACCATACCTGGGTCCGAACACTTAGTTGCTATCATTTGCTGGATGGCCGCAGAAACTCTCTCGCTTACCTACACCTTTTGTTTCCCTTTTAGCGTCTGGGTCCTCTTCATGGTGCAGAGCTCCTTCATGAACTTAGCATAGCACGGAACAGTTTTGACGAGTTTAAGCAAAGGGATGTTTACCTTACACTTACTAAACGTTTCGAAGATTTCTTTGTCGTTCGCAGGTCTGCGCGTGTCTTTCAAGGCTTATGGAAATGGTGCATGTGGTTTCTCGGAGTACAACGGAGGGGAATTTGGCCTCACATAGTTTTCTTGCCTCAACTTGAAGTCACCTCTTTCCTCATAATCGTCGTCAACATCTAGCGGTTTGGAGTCACATACATCAGCACTGGGTCGCGATCGTGATACTTGGTCACGATTATGATGGGGAAAACTGGGGCTTAGTCTTGATCGTGACACAGTGTCACGGTCATGACCCTCTTCATCAACTTTTCCGGAAACCAAATCACCGTCATCTTGGTCGTGATCAACCTGTCTCGGTCGTGACATTTCCTCTGAGGCCAAATCTCGAACGTGACACTGGTGTCTCGATCGTGACAGCTACCCAGCTCTCTCTTGCAGCACCTCTTCATCTAGCTTTTCGTAGAGTTTTTTCCACTTTGTATCATGATGGCACTTACATTTTCTCTCGGAGTTACTACAGTTTGCGACGGTAACTTGCCTGATCTCTGTTGTGTTAACTTATTGACTGCCTCCTCTATCTGTGTGGCCTGCTTCTCTAGATTCCTTATGCTCGACTCCATGGCTTGAACATGCGCTGTGAAGTGCTTTTTTAGTGTTTGCAGCATCTCCCTTGTTGATGGATCTTCGGGCTGTGGTGGATACGAAACACGGTAAGGGTTGTTTTGGTATTGATTCAGGTAGTAGCCTTGATTTTGTCCACCAACCGGACCGTTTCTCCTAAACCCAGGGTTATCATTGCCCTGTTGATTATAGTTGTTCTTTTGGTTGTAGCGAGGCCTAGGGGGTCCGATGCCTCCCACTGCGTGAACTTCAGCAATCTTCGGGTCTTGGAGTTGCGGGCACATATCAGTAGGGTGGCTTTGATCTACGCATATGCCACATAGTCTTGTTGGCTTCTGATTTGCAAGGGTGATACTTTTGATCATACTCTTTAACTCAGCGATCTCACTCTTCCATCCAGGATCTACGAAACTCACATCCTTAGCTCCTTTCTTTATATACGTCCTCCCAAAACTCCTTGTCCCTTCAGCTATTTCGTTTATATGAGCTCTGGCTTCAGCAAGAGTCAAATTCAACACACTACCGTTGCAGGCAGCGTCTACTAGCCTTCTCTCATGATCAAGTAACCCATTGTGTAGGTGGCTCACCAAGTCTTTCTCCTCGAACCCATGGAATGGGCAGCTAGCACACAATCTCACTAACCTCTCATTGTAGTCGTACAGTGACTTGTTATCATGTTGTTCCACCATGACAATCGCTCTTTTCAAAGCAACAACCTTCTTGGAAGGGAAATACTTACTAAGGAATGCTTTGTGTAGCTTCTCCCAAGTGTTGATACTCCCTGTGGGTAGAAAATAGTACCATTGTCGCGCACTATCTTTCAGCGTAAGACCAAAATCTCTCATCTTTATCTGCTTGTAGGTGATGTTACTCGGCTTACTGTAGCTGCAGATGCCGTGAAACTCACTCAGATGCATAATCCGGTCTTCCCCAACCAGGCCATAGAATTTTGGTAGCAGATTGATGAAACCAGTCTTTACCACGAATGTGACACCAGCATTTAGGGCAGGCAGCGTTACTCCTAGGTGTTGTTGCGTCAGGTCTGGGTCCGTAAGTTGTCGCATCGTTGGATTTCCAGCCATGTTGTCAATCACCAAGTCGTGAATACCTTTCCTTAAAGTCTGCAAAAACGTTCGTTCTATTTCTAAGGGAGATCTTTCTTTAACGTGGTTTTGTTCTTTGAAAACCTCTTGACAATCTTGGTCATCATCATCACTTCAATATCATCCTCTTCGTCATTCGAGTCCTCACTTTCCATGCGTTGAAGGACCTTCGTGAGCTTCAAGGAAGATCCCTTCACTTCACATGAGGATTGGTGATGAGGGGCTAAGGTCATTGACCCTATCAAAGATACCCAACTAAAGAATCCACTAGTAAAGTGGTAAGCAGGGTCAAATATCAAGAGAGTCAGAACGATAGTTTATTTCCTATTATGCTACCAAGTAGTAACAATTGAGGTTTTTTTGTATGTGATCTAAATAACTAAGCGGTTAAACAAGTATGAAAGCAATATATTGGTTGGGTTGTAAACAATTATGGGTATGAAGCTCACTCCTCTAGCATCAGCGCATTATTCAATTGGAATGTTGATCATTGAATTCTACTAACTTATATTCTGAATTAGTTAATCCAATTGTCCTACTCTTTCTTAATAAATAGCAAATAGTCCTAGAGAATCTTATTATGCAATAACCAAGGAAATCCCACGATTCAAAAGCACAACAGCATGAAGATCAAAGATAAGTAGGCCTATGCAATACTATTGGCAAATCGCCGATACTCGACACAGGTTTATAATCTCTACACAATAAGCACTCACAAAAAGTCTATGCAAATTATGCTCGCTACCTAAACACAAGACTTTTCAAATCGAATTATCTAGCCAAGAAATATGATGGATAATAATCAACCTAGTTTGCAACCTAGATAAAATCAAGATCAATCAATGAAACTAATAAAGCACAAGAGATTATAAAACAATCCTGAAATTAATCTTAGAACATAAGCGTTAGAGTTCTAACAACAAACCTAGAACAATGGCTTCAGCCTAAAGAGTGAACTATAATGAACTTATCCAGACATAGCCATAGAATGCAATGAATACATATGAATGATTATGGGAAAACAAACCAAGGGTGATGGGTGAAGATGGAATAAAGGTGGAAGCTTTCTCTTGGCTGCTGCTGAATTCTACGTAAATGAAAAGAATGAATGAATGATGAATAATGGATGATTCTAATCTAATTTCCCAAGCCTTATATAGTCTCTAATAAAAGGGAATTAAAATAAATGCAAATTCTCGGGTCAAATCTTCAAATATGGGTTGTCTGAGTCCGTGTCACGATTGTGATTTTGCTCCAGTTCTCAGTCCCGTGTTGGTCACGATTGTGACAAAGCCTCTCGGTCGTGACACTTCAACTGCTGCTAAGTCACGGTCATGACATACCTATCTCGTTCGTGACGTCTTCAACTGAGGTTGAATCCCGGTCGTGATGCTCCATCTCGGTCGTGACTTCTTCTCTTGAGATGGGCTTCTATTTTCTACAAGCGTCGAGGCAGCTCGGCTTCGCCTCTCGGCTTCTCCTGCAGTGTAGGCGTGGCATACTTCTTCTAGCTCCATCCTAAATGCACTAAAAGTGAGTACAAACGGAATCTCCATAATAAAACCACTCAAAACTGCTTACGAGCATCCCACTAATCCATAAATGAACTCCAAACCGGATTCCGGGCATACCACTCGTTAAGCACCTAAACACCACTAAACCTAATCTAATAGTAGCTAGTTAATACCATACAGCAAGCTCCTATCAATTGATCTTGTTCCTTATCTTGAACTTCTTGATGCGGAATTTCCCAACTAGCATTGAAACTCAAAGCTCCTTTTTTTTCTTTTGACATAAGCATAATCCTCTTGGTAGTGTCAAATTTGGTATTCCCCCCATGTATGAAAGTGAGTGACAATTCCCTCTCTTTTGTTGCAACTACAGGTGAGTTTGTCTTGTTTGCAAAGACCTGAAACCTAGAGTGGTAGTCAGATATCGATTCAGTCTCGGTCATTTTAGTTGAGTGAAACTCTCATTGCATCTTGAGCTTCCTATTGTTTCTTATGTCCTCTCTAGCCAGATGCACGGAGATAATTTCTCCCCACCTTTTCTTTGTAGTGGGAATGCTCATTTCCTTATTAATATCCTTTCTTGACAAAGCATTGAGGATAAACTGTCTAGCCTTTGCATTCTTCTCGATGATTTGATACTCCAGGACACCCCAAGCCTTTTTAATGTTTCTTCCTTGACCTTCTCATATCCTCTCTTGATGATTCTCCAAAACTCGTAGTTTGTTTGTGGGACGCAATTTCTTGTCTTCGAAATCCACCAGTCAAGCTCTTCTGGGATGAGAACGTGAGGTTTTTTGGGGAAGATCACTAGGGTGAAGTTTTTTGGATGCTTGTCATTTTCCATTGGATGCGGTACTTGTTAAAAATTTATTCTTGATGAATGTTTAGCTCTGATACCAATTGTCGTATTCGAACTCTTGAGGCAATGTGTAGTTCAGCGAGAATACTCTCTTATTAAGCGGAAACAAGAGTTGAAAAACTAGTTGAACAAGGATTCCCAAGTGAGAACCTTATATCTTCAATTAAGGTTAAAACTTTCAAACACTCGCATTGAATTTGACGAATTATGAGTTTACACTCTTAGAAAAATATTATCTCTTACTCTAGATGTGATTACTCTCTTTTCTTCAGAAAGCGCTTCAAACTCTTAAATACAAGAAGAATACTCTCAATTCTCTCAACAATTTCTGTTAATTAGGAATAGAAGGTAATGTAATATAGGAAAAAAATCCCTTTAGCTTGATCTAGACAACACAAGCTCTGCTCAACAATGGTGAAACAACAAACAAACTAAGTTAGCCTCAAGGGAAACTATCTTTGGAAAACAAGAGAATGAGTTACAGAAAAGGATAGATTGGTGGACCAAACCTCCCTTACACAAACATGAGC
The DNA here is from genome assembly GCF_046119375.1 of Phyllobates terribilis. Classification (NCBI taxonomy): domain Eukaryota; kingdom Metazoa; phylum Chordata; class Amphibia; order Anura; family Dendrobatidae; genus Phyllobates; species Phyllobates terribilis. The sequence goes on along the minus strand of NW_027368987.1, from coordinate 23,822 downwards.
ACCTTGGACATAACCGTGACACAACTTGGAAGGTAAAGAAACCCCTTTGCCTACAACTCGACACAAGAGGAGATAATGACTCCTAAAACACCTAGATGATGTCTAGTGTGATTATTGGAAAGAAACTCATGGAATTACTCTTCATAAACACCTAGGACGGACATTATTTCAAGCTTGAAGCTTGGGGGTTCACATGCTACTTGTGATACAAAACACACAAAGTTATAAATTTGCCAAAAGATCCTAAAACATAGTTTTTAGAGAGATTTTATACCCCTTTGGAATCGGGGCCCTAGAGCAATATAAACATACATAGGATAAGTCTAAAATACCTTTAGAGAATCACTTGAGAAAGAGTGAGGTTAATGCTCTAAAAGGGAATACACAAAACATAGACGAGAATGGTAAGTGCTAAAAGTTGTTCGATTGCCGGGATGGTAACTTTAGATGAACCTACAACCTGTTAGGGTCCTTTTTGAGCTTTGGGCTTGTCATAAAGGTTGTTTAGTAGCTCCTCCTTTGAGAAATACTAGGATAATGGGAACAATGGTGTCCATGTCATGGTTCATTGAGTTGCACAAAGTGGATTCCTTGATCTGCTTGCAAGGTCTTCTTCTAGCATCCTTGATCTTGCTCTTGTGACTGCCCCTTGTCTAGTCGGACTTGTGGGTGGTCCTTCATAATCCCCTAATTATTGAAAAGGGACTGACCTCAGGCCATCTCCATCCTTGATGTGCAATGGCTCTACTGGTTCATCTTCCTCCATGGTGTCATCATGCCCCTTTTTGTAGAGAGTGAGGTCTCCTATGTTGTTTGTGGGGTTGACTCCATATTCCCCAGGTAGGTCAATGACATAACCAACCACCTTTATCACCTTGAAAGGTCCATCACCTCTTGGGGAGAGCTTTTATGTTCTTAGGTTAAGAAACCATTCCTTTAGGAGGTGCACCCACACTACATCTCCTTCTTTGAGTAGCACTTTCCTCATATGCTTGTTCTTGCTCCTAGCCACGTATTGTCCAAGCTTTTGAAGCCTCATCCTAGTCCTCTCATGTAGCTCCTAGATGTATTTCACCTGGTTCTCTGCACTGAAGTCAAACTTCTCTTTGCAAGGCAAAAGACTAAGATCAAAGGGGGTTAGTGGCTTAGTTCCATAAACACACATGAATGGAATCATGTTGGTGGAAGAGTTTACATATCTATTATAAGAAAACTCCACATGAAGTAGCACATAATCCCAAGACTTAAGGTTCTTCCTAATCACTTCCCTAAGCAAGGTTCCTAGGGTCCTATAGTCACCTCAGTTTGGCCATCAGTTTGTGTGTGGCTAGATGTTGAAAACAGTAACTCAATGCCTAGCTTACCCCATAGTGTCCTCCAAAAGTGGCTCAAAAATTTAGGGTCCCTATCACTCACAATAGTCCTAGGTACTCCATGTAAACTAACTACCACACCGAAGAATAGGTTAGCTACATTAGTGGCATCATCAGTTTTGTGACAAGCTATGAAATGTGCCATCTTACTGAACCTAGCCACCACCACAAAGATAGAATCTCTACCCTTACTAGTCTTAGGCAATCCTACAATGAAGTCCATACTAATTTCAAGCCATGGTGCACTAGGTATAGGCAGTGGTGTGTATAATCCCTGGGGGTTCACCCTAAACTTGGCCTTAAGGCACTCAATGCATTTCCTAAGCATGGTCTCTACATACCTAAGCATGTGTGGCCAGTAGAAGTGAGTGTGGGGCATACCATAAGTCTTTTCCCAACCAAAATGCCCAATAAGTCCTCCCTTGCGAGCTTCCTCAACAAGCAAGATCCTTAAGGAACACCTAGGAATGCACACCTTGTCTACTTTAAACAATAATCCATCAAACAAGTAAAAATTGTCCATGGGACCCTTGTCTCTGAAATGTGTGTATATTTTCCTAAAGTCCATGTCTTCCTCATATAGCTCTTTGATGTAGGGAAAGCCTAGCACCCTAGAGTCAAGTGTAGTGAGCAAGACATGTCTCTTAGACAAAGCATCTGCAACAATGTTGTCTTTCCCTTTCTTATACTTGATAATATAAGGGAAAGTCTAAAAGAATTCAATCCACCTACCATTCCTTCTATCTAGTTTGTCTTGGCTTCTAAAGTGCTTAAGTGACTCAATGTCAGTATGAAAGACAAACTCAGAAGGCCATAGATAGTGTTTCCAAGTCTTAAGGACTCTAAACAAGGCATAGAGCTCCTTATCATAAGTAGAGTAGTTGATAGTAGCACATTTGAGTTTCTCACTAAAGAAATCTACGGGTTTGCCCTCTTCCATGAGCACACCTCCAATGCCAAGGCCAGAAGAATCACACTTTACTTCAAATGGCTTGGAGAAGTCTGGCAATACCAAGAGTGGAGCCTCAGTTAGCTTGACCTTGAGGTCATGGAAGGCTTGTTCTTGTCTTGGACCCCAAGTGAAGGGTGTGTTGTTCTTTGTGAGCTCAGTGAGTGGTGAGGCTATGGTGCAAAAGTCCCTCACAAACCTTCTATAGAAACTGCCTTGTCCTTTAAAGCTCCTCACTTCTGTGACACTATTAGTGTTGTCCATTCTTGGATAGACTTGATCGTGTCCTTGTCCACTTCTAAAGCTCTTGAGATTACTACAAAGCCATGAAAAGTGACATGATCAGAGTAGAAGTCACACTTCTTAAGGTTAGCAAAAAGAGATTCAGTTTTGAGTTTGGATAACACTTCCCTAAGGTCAACTTCATGGTCTTGCAAGGACTTAGAGTATATGAGTATGTCATCAAAGTACACCACAACAAACTTGTTAATGGAGTCTCTGAGAACATTGTTCATATGTCTCATGAAGGTAGATGGTGCATTGGTGAGGCCAAATGGCATGACAAGCCATTCATAGAGGCCAAACTTAGTCTTGAAGGCAGTCTTTCACTCATCTCCTTCTCTCATCCTGATTTGGTGAAAACCACTCTTAAGGTCAATCATGGAGAAGCAAGTGGCTCCATGGAGCTCGTCTAACATGTCATCAAGCCGAGGTATGGGGTGCCTATACTTGATAGTGATGTTGTTGATGGCTCAACAATCCACACACATTCTCCATGTACCCTCCTTATTAGGAACTAGCAAAACTGGAACTGCACAAGGTGACATGCTTTGCCTAACATAACCTTTATTCAATAGCTCTTGCACTTGATCGTCTATCTCTTGACTCTCCTTGGGGATCATCTTGTAGGCTTGCCTATTAGGTAGTGTGTCCCCTGGGATGAAGTCAATTTGATATTCTATACTTCTGAATGGTGGTATCCCTTGAGGTAGCTCTTCAGGGAACACTTCCTTGAAGGATAATACTTGTTTTATGGAAGATCAAAGTCCTTCAAAGCTTCCTTCTTAAGCTAAATTGCGAGTCTTTTTCATGCACATGAGCCTTGTGTCCCTAGGTAGGCATTGATCATGGATCTCTTCTTTTGAAGATAGCAATGCAATATGTCACTTGTCTTGACCTTGAACCTTGTTCCTCACGTTGCCACTAGTGTTAACCTTCTCCTTCTTCCTCTTTTTCTCTGTAGCCTTGGAAATCTGTAAGGGGGTCATAGGCTAGAGAGTAATATGCTTACCATTGAACAAGAAATTATACTTGTTAGTAAAACCATCATGGTTCACTTTGTTATCGTGTTGCCAAGGTCTTCCTAAGAATATATGACAAGATTGCATAGGTAGTATATCACATAAGATGGTGTCTACATAATGTCCTATCTTGAGAGTCACATTAAATTTTCTATGGACCTTAAGCTCTCCACAATCGTTCATCCAATGTATCTTATAAGGCCTAGGGTGTAAAACTGAGTTAAGATGTAGCTTATTCACTAATTCAGTACTAGTAATGTTACAACAACTACCTCCATCTATGATCAATTCACACAACTTATCTTTGACTAAACACCTATTATGAAACAAGTTCTCTCTTTTTTTATCTTCTACTAGCTCAGATTGTGCACTTAAAGTTCTTATGCTTATCAAACTTTCACCTTGCTCATATTCTAGCTCATCTTCATCAACTAACTCATTATCATGCTCATCTATGTGATTAAGGTCATGGTTTTCATCTTGATCACCTTCTGAATCATATTGTCCTAGAGAGTTAAATATCATAGTTCTCTTGTTAGGACAATCTCTCATATAATGAACTTTTCCTTTACACATAAATCATTCAATGTTACTAGTTTTAGGGTTTGCAGAAGTAGTAGCATTAGGAGGGTTAGAATTACTTCCCTTGTTGCCAAATGTGGTACCTTCGAGCTTAGTGGGATGGTTTGATGAACCCTTGTAAGGCTCTCTATGAGAACTAACATCCTTGGCTTGATTAGGTGTAGACGTTCCAACCATCCCTTTCCAAGCATTGCTGGAGCTACTGGGCATTGTACCTTTGAAAACTCTAGCCTTGAGCTTTCTTTCAACCTTGATGTCATTGTGGAGAAGCTCGGTGCTATTGGCATAGGGATACATGTCAACTTTCATAGAGATGGAAGAGTTCACCACTCTAAGGTACCTAGCACTGGTTGGTTCATCATCTTATCTCATGTTTGCTTTGATCATGGCCACATGCATAGCATTGAAGGTCTCTTCTGCACTCATGGATCCTTGTCTAAGGCTTTCAAGTCTTTGCCTAAGGTCTCTAGAGTAGTGTGCAGGTATGAACCTTGCTCTTATCAAAGCCTTCATCTCTTTCCATGTGTGCACTGGTGGTTTATAATGGGCTCTTCTTTCTCTAGCTACGTTGTCCCACCTCATCATGGTAATCCCTTGGAATTCTAGGGCACCTAACTGAACCCTCCTTAGTTCAGGTAAGTTGTGGCAAGTCCACACTTGTTCCATCTACTTATCCCAATCCATGTATAGGTCAGGATCACACTTTCCTTTAAATGTAGGTAGCTTGACCTTCACCTTTCCAAGGACATCCTTTGTTTTCCTTGGTCTATTTCCTTGGTTCCTTGGTCTTCTATTCCATCCTCTTCTATTCCATCCTTCTTGTTCCATGAACCTGTCATCATGCATCTAATAATCAAAGTCATCATCATACCTATTCACATAAAGAGAGTTATATTCATAAACTTCCCTGCTAACATGGATGTTGGGTAGGTTAGGGAATTGTGTTTCTTGGGGCCTAGGGGATCTCCTAAGGGTATCTTGACTAGGGTTTGTCCTTCCAATGTAGGCTTCTTCTTGAATGGGTAAATTTGCATTTTGTGGATGGTTTGAAGGCTCTCCAATGTTAATCTAAGTGCCAAGCTGGATAGGTGGTTTCCAAGTGGTGGTCACCCTTGTCTCCAAGGTAGCTATCCTAATAGTAAGTGAAAGTTCTAAAACGCGTTCGTTAAGACACTATTGTTCTATGTCTCCAAGGTTCATTAAGTCTTGGATGCGCTTAACAAGTATCAAATTGCGCTTCAACACTTGTAGATGCGCTTAACCAGTTTAGAACACTCAGTAACTGATTTACTAAGTTCCTGTAACACGGAAAAGGCCAGACAACAAAGCGAGCGCGCTTCAAGAGTTTAAAGCGCATTGTATTTGCACAAACAAAGTTTCTCATAGGTGAGAACCCTAAGTCACTAGCTGACTTGGGATAAAACTCACCACTACACTTGTATTAATAGAAGAAACAATTACAACTCTAGCTTCAATCACTTTTAAGCTCACTCGTAACACTTCTTCTACAATACTGAGTTCAGCTCTAAAGAACAAATGAAGGCACTCTCAACACTTTCTCTGATTACAAACATGTATATCACTTAAGCTCTCTCTAGCTTCTCTATAATTCTCTCAGTTTGTAACATCTAGAGTGAATGCAACAGTCCTCTATTTATACACAAACCTTAAGATAAACCTCTAACTTAATTCGTGTAACAAACAAAGACAAAGCATAATGCCACCTCATCAATCCGTGCACCTTGATCACTTCACCAGAATTAATCAACGGCTTGTATTGAATTGGTTTTGTTCTCTTCTTGTTGATTCATGCCACCTTATCAATCCGTGCATTTTCCTCTAACAACCTTCCTCCATGCTGGAAATCCCAGGGGTTGCGTCACAAAAGCCTTCAAACCCTTCTCGCGCCTCTTGCACACTCGGTTTGAATCATCCCGCTTACCAGCCTTTCCTCACATTTGGGCGTTGTTCTTCTGCGATAACGCGCATCCTTTGCTTTGGTGCAACCTCGTGATCAACACTACATCCACTTCATTCAAGCGCATCTTCTATGCCTTAGAAGCTCGCTTCTACCCACTTCTGGAATTGAATGGGATTATTAAACTCCTGTTGCGAAACTTACTTTCTCCGCATTGTGTTAAGTGCAACTGTTACCAGTTGAAGCGCATCTCTAAGTGACTAAAGCGCATCCTTTCAGATATAACAATAACCTGGAAGACTTAAAAACACTAAGAGATTAAACATATTAGTTTGTTATCATCAAAACAAAGAGAAATAGATTAAGCTTTAACAAGACTATTAAAGCTCAACTAACAATTTCCCCCTTTTTGATGATGACAAACTGTGAACAGGTAAGCTCATGAATACTTTCATTCGCGATTAAAATAGACACAATAACATAAATTTAATCAAGTATTCAGATTCGGAATTAGATCAAAGTATCTTACCAAGTACTTAATCAACACAATTTTCAAATTCCCCCTGAATTCAAGCACGATCTCATACTTCCCCCTTAATCAAAGAAGGATGTACCTGTTTTCTTCCCCCTTTTGACATCATCGAAAAAAATCAAAAGCATAGTCATACGGTAAGAAAGATAGTAGAGTGCGCTTGCTAGCTAAGAAGTCAAACCAAGCAAGATAGTGGACACTAAGCAACTTAAGTAGAGAAAAGTCAAGTCAGTAGAGCTCTCAGAGATATAAAAATCAAACACATACTTCATTGATCAACTTGTAACTGCCAAAAAGAGGATAGGGAACCTAACAAAGCTAGTTCACAATAACTTCACACAGTAGAGAGAGAAAACAAAAGTCAGCAAAAGCGCTTAAAAGCGCAACCATCACAACCACTTCACATACTACCGCCCTTCTCAGAGTCAAACTTTTCCTGCATCATCTGAATCATCTTCTGCATCAGCTCCACCACCACACTCAACTGCTTCTCAACACGCACATTATGCGCTTCAAGAGATGCCATAATAGCGGAAACATCTATAGAACTAGACGAAGGTCTAGCGTGAGGGCTAAGATCTGAGCGCGAGGAGGAAGGGTCATTACCTTCAGTCTTTGGAAGAAGAATAGCAGCGATCGAGTCTGTGATGAGAAACGTGGAACAATCATAATCTGGAAGAGAAGTGTCGTAGAGGCCATCCTGTTTGAGCATCTTGCAAATGATGTGAGGAAATGGAAAGGGCCCAGAGGTGGCAGCGCGGCAATGCACCAGATGGATGATCATGATCTGTGTCGTGTTCAACCTGGTTGGAGATCACCGCAGCCATTATAAAGCAGTCTGCTATCGTCACCTTCTCTCGATCATAGTCCCAGGGAGTGATGTTGGTGATAATAAAATGATGAAGCAGCCTTCTACTGGGCTTGAGCAGGTCAGTGGTAAGCGCACCTTTAGGGACGTTTCGACGGAAGACTACCTTCTTGAGCTGGGAAGCGCCATCTGGCCAATTGTTCTTGTATAGGCGTCCAAACCCGTTCGCTTGCCCTGTGAGCCCAATGGCTTTTGCAAGATCCTTCACAAGAAATGACTCTTTTGAGTTGCCACACCAATAGAACCATACTTGACTGTATTCAGGGGTGGGGGGTTGGTACACCATTGTAGCATAGAACTGGTAGACCATGGCGTCAGTACACCTAGCAGGCTTGGTTTCTAGCTTATCCCACCCTTGGAAGCTTAACCAAGTAGAGAAGCGAGACACATGTTACGAATCTTGGAGCTCAGAAAGGAGATCAGAAGTAATGATCTCAGGAAACAGAAATAAGCGTTTGGCAACACCCATGGGAACTGGAGGAAATTCATGTACACCTATTACCTTGGCGCTCTTGGAGCGAGTAGAAACTTTTGGTTCAGGGACAACATCTTGAGGCGGTGAGTTGTGCTCAGAACCATCTGAAGATTCCACTTCCTCTGGAGGAGGAGGGAGAGGAGCCTTGCGCTTCTTCTTTTGACGACGAAGCGCATCACTCTGTCTATCAGCGCGCTGAGTCACTAGAGGGAGAGGGGAATCTGTCTCTGACCGTGATTGAATACGATAATCTCTATCTTCATCAGAGTCGGAGGGAATACCTGCTAGCAAATCCTTAGGCGACAAGAGAGACTGAGTACCTGGACGAGTTGAAGCACAAGGTCTGGATAGTGTCTCTATCTCCAGAACAACCTTTACCCTTGGCCGGGGTAGAAAGAGGAATAGCCTGAGAAGAAGACCCTGTGATTCGAGCGAGCTCTTTCTCTGCATCATATCAAGCCAAATCTAAGTCGTCGGCTGTGATTGAGAAATCCACCTGTGGATCATGTGAGAAGAGAGGAGCTTCTGGGGCAGGAGGTGTTTTAGTGAGGCTGGGGTCTTTTGTGGTAGTGAGGTCAATAATGGGGGAGTGTGGGTCGGATGTATGTGTTTGGAGCGGCTCATTTTGAGGAGTTGGGTTTGGGTCTGATGGAGTGGACGAGGAGGTTTTTGATTTTATGATCAACTCGACCTGGGCACGAGTGGCAGGATCAAGGTCGGCAAGATTCACGTTCTCCATTTTTTTGTAGAGTATTGCGTGAATTGTTGATGAAGCTGGGAATGGAGTTTCAAGAGAGAGAGAGAGGCAAGAGGTAAGACGAGTGGTAAGGGAAGCAACGGTCACATACCAGGGATTTATATAGGAGATTAACTTCCTCTCTCAACCAATCCAGCAACCAATGAAAAATCAACGCCGAATTTTAAGTCCAACGGTCCAATTAAAAAGCAGATTTGACGCGCTAGGGTACTCAACAGCTAGAAAGTAGCCTTTACATGGAGAAGCGGAATAGAGCCGTTAAAAAGATCTGTTGAATGCATCTGTTTCTTCAAAGTTAAGCAATACCAACTCGGATGGAAATCCAACCAGACACGCTTCAAAGCGCTTTACTCCTCAATACACATGTGCGCTATAGCACGAAGCGTAACCAAAACTCTCCACTGGCAGAATAAACTTGAAGAAGCTCAACACTGATTAAGACAAGTAGATGGAAGAGCATGATGTCCAGTTTAATTCTCAAACCACAATGCAAAGAAAATCATGAACAGGAAGATGCACATTTCATATAAGGGACATTAGAGCATTCAATCATTCAAGTTGATGTGGTCGTATGTGCATATACATGTAATGTGGTAATTGGGCTTTATGTCACCAAATGAATACTTCTCTAATGTAGAGCTCAATAAAGGACGAGAGAAGAATTACTCTAGTCAGGCTAGGGACACCTATGCAATGGATCATTTCTTAGGCATGTAATAGGGGTAGAAGACGATCACCATTGTCGCGTTTTTGGAAAAGAAGAGCATGCATGGACTAGGATTATATCAAATCGAGCTAAACAAGTCAGACAAGTTCAATACTAATTCATTTTGATGAACAACTATAAAGCATGAAAAGACTCAAAGCTATCAAGCACAAGCGACCATAGTTCGTACCTTGATACTAAGCTCGCTAATTCTAGTCAAATAGGGCAATACTTACAGTTCCATTTCCTTAAAGCTAATGGAGTCGCATAAGGCCAAGCTGAACCCGAAGGTTTAAGAATACTTGTCAATTAAGCGCCTTAGTGAAAATATCTTCCAATTGCCCTTCTGAAGATACGTGAATAAGCTCGATGTTCTTGCGCTCCACATGATCACGAAGAAAGTGGTACCGTACATCGATGTGCTTCGTTCTTGTATGATGTAATGGGTTCTTTGACACACATATTGCGCTGGTATTATCATAATACCGTATTCAACGAGCTATTTCTTAATTCACAGTACTTGAGCACAACATTGCGCTGCAGCTATGTACTCGGCTTCTGTCGTTGAAAGCGCAATACAATTTTGTTTCTTCAATCCCCAAGAGACTAAGCAAAGGCCAAGGAACTGTGCCATACCACTAGTGCTCTTTCTATCAGCTAAATAACCTTCATAATCTTCATTGGTGTAGCCAACAAGAGAAAGACCGCCCCCTTTGGAATACCAAAGGCAAAGATCATCAGAACCCTTTCAAATACCTGAAGATGCACTTTACATGAGAGAGGTGAGAAGCGCAAGGGTCTGACTGTGATCGAGCACATACACTAACAGCGAAAACAATATCAGGACGTGAAGCTGTTAAATACATCAGGGAACCTACCATACCTCGATACATGGTTTCATCTACCTTCTCAGCCATTAAGTCTTTATCCAGCTTCGTAGTGGTTGAGAGGGGGGTAGGACAAGGTTTGGAGTTCTCCATTTGATATTTCTTGAGGAGCTCTTTGATGTATTTCTGTTGGTGTATCTCAATGCCTTCATCCATTTGGTTAACTTGAATCCCGAGGAAATACTTGAGCTCACCAATCATGCTCATACTGAACTTGGGCTCATGGTGTTGTTGAAATCCTCTACAAGCTACATGTTAGTTGAACCAAATATGATATCATCTACATAAATTTGAACAATGAGAATATCACCCTTAACTTCCCTGATAAAGAGGGTTTTGTCCACCAAACCTCTCTTGTAGTCATTTGCCAACAAGTCCTTAGATAGATAGTCATACTAAGCGCGAGGGGCTTGCTTTAGTCCATATAGCGCTTTGTCTAGAAAGTACACGTGGTTTGGATAAGCTGGATCTTCAAATCCTGGTGGTTGCTTGACGTACACTTCCTCATTAAGCTTACCATTGAGGAAGGCTATCTTCATATCCATTTGCTACAGCTTGAATCCTTTGTGTGCAGCGTAGGCTATCAACAGTCGAATTGCCTCTAGTCGAGCTACTGGTGCATACGTCTCATCATAGTCAATGCCTTCTTGTTGATTGTATCCTTGAGCAACAAGACGCGCTTTATTACGTACCACCACTCCACTAGCATCCAGTTTGTTCCTGAATACCCAACGCGTGCCAATTATGCTTCTATCACCTGGCCGGGGTACTAGACGCCAAACTTGGTTGCGCTTGAACTCCTCTAGTTCTTCTTGCATGGCTATTATCTAGTCTGGATCTTGAAGCGCAACTTGTATGGACTTTGGTTCCTGTAAAGAAACAAAAGCACTACAAGCAAGCAAATTACGAACATTAGAGCGAGTCAGGGTACCTTTTTCATACTGAGATATAATCACAGAAACTGGATGAGAGTTCATCTGTTGATAATCGTGCACTGTGACCTCTGAATTGTCTGGTAGCTTCATCGTTGTGGTTTTGGACAAGCTTCTACTACCACCATAATGGCCACTTGGTCCCGCTTGAGGACTTCCAGGTTGCGCTTCACCATTGCTAGGTCCTGCTTGAGAGCTAGAAGGAGGAGCATAAGTAACAGAGGGAGTTACCTGACCTGGAGATAAAGGTGAAGGAGGAGCTAGATCTTCAATGGATGGTCCACTTCCATGATCTTCATTCTGAGTATTGTCCTCTGGAGTTGCTTCTTCACTGGGAATGCAAACTTCTGTGGCCAAGGGCTGAGAAGCGCATCCTCCACTATCATCATCGTCACTTTCAACACCTTTCGAAGGGGTGGAAGGTTGCGCTTGAGGACTGGGAGGACAAGCTGGAGGCAGATCAAGGCAAGCGAATGGATCATCGTTGATTTTTGGTACGCTATCGAGCTCTCCTTCATCAAATTTCACATGGATGCTATCTTCTTCCCTCTGAGTTCTCAGGTTGTGCACTCTATACCCCTAGCTAGTAGGAGCATATCCAAGGAAAATAGCCTTGTCGTTCCTAGCATCGAACTTATCCCAAGAGATCTTTCGCATTGTTATTGATGTAGCACTTGCAACCAAATACCCTTAGGTGAGAGATATTCGGTGTACGCCCTTTGAGCAATTCATATGGGGTTTTCTCTAGGATTGGCCTTAAGAAGGCATGGTTAGTGATATAACATGCAGTGCTCACAGCTTGTTCCCAATAGTGTGAAGCGACACCACTAGAGAGTAGCATTGTGCGTGCCATCTCTTGTAGGGTCCTATTCTTGCGCTCAACCACACCATTTTTCTCAGGGGTTCTAGGTGTAGAAAAGTTATGATCTATACCCCTTTCCTCACAAAATGATAGGAACTCACCATTCTTGAATTCAGTTCCATTATCAGAACGAATTGAACAAATGGGGAGCCCTAACTTCTTTTCCAATAAAAGCGCAAGAGTTTGAAACTTTTCAAAGGTTTCGCTCTTGTGTTTCAAGAAAAGAGTCCGGGTATAGCAAGAATAATCATCAACTATAACAAAAATGTAGCGATTACGACCTTTACTATGCGTGTGTAGTGGTCCACATAGATCCATGTGGAGAAGCTCAAGTGGAGCCTTGGTCTGCACTACCTTGATAGAGGGAAAGGAGCTACGAGTCGCTTTAGCTTTTGAGCAATCTGAGCATGAAGTCATGGATTCCACCTTGATGCGAGGAAGACCACGAACCAGATATTTGGACTGTAACTTGTTGAGTAGATGTAGACTTTTGTGTCCCATTCTCTTGTGCCAAAGATTGGTCGTCTCGGTGAGTGTAGCTAGACATAGGTTGCGCTTAGGAGAGAAGGAGTGGTTTAAGAGGTAAGTGTTGTCTATGCGCTTGCCCTTTAGAAGCACCTCTTGATCAGGACTGATCACTGCACATTCAGTTGTACTAAACCATACCTTATTACCTCCTTGGTCGCATAATTGAGCTACACCCAGTAGATTGAACCGAAGGTTCTCTACTAAGTACACATCTCGTATTTGAATGGCTTTGTTGAGATGCGCTTGTCCTTTAGCAATGATCTTCCCTTGCTTTTTGTCACCGAAGGAGACGCTGCCTCCTTCCTTAGCTTGGAATGAAAGTAGTAACTGTGGTCACCCGTCATGTGACACAAGCAACCGCTGTCGATGTAGCACCTACTTTTCATCCCAACCTGCAAAAGTAGTGATCAAGCTTTGATCTCCCATCGAAGCTTGCGCTTCGTGGGAATATTAGACATAGCTATTGCTGAGCTAGTCTTCGGGACTGGCTCATAATAGCTAGGATCATTCAGATCTAACACAATATGAGGTCGCGCTTCACGAAGCGCACCTCTGTGTCCAGAAGCGCATCCGTTTTCAACAGGTGAATGTTGATCACGTGTACGCTTGCCCTTATGTTTAGCCATTGTCTTATAGGGCTTGCTCTTAAGGACTTTTAGGTCCTTGCACTCATTCTTGTCATGTCCATTGCGACCATAAAAGGTACAGTAATGGTTACCTCTTACGTAACCATACTTGCCTTTTCCTGCTCTAAATAGTTCTTTCTTTTGTAAGACTGGAGGCTGAGTTGGGGTTTGTGCTTGTTTTTTATACAATTGATGAGCTTTTTCCCATGAAACCACTCTTTGGTTTCTGAAGGTTGTTCCTCAAGTATCTTTATTCTGCTCTTCAAATGAGAGTTTTCACTCTTTTAGGCAGTTAGGTCTTGTTCAAGTGACTTAAATTTTTCCAGATATTCACTTGTTTGAGGAAGACTAGATGAAGAGGAAGATTCCTGGGGGTCATATCCCAATCCAGGTCTAGCTTTCACAAAGGCTGTTTGAGGGACAGACTTTGCTTCCACTAGTTTGGTAAGAACATTAAGCTTTGATATGATCTGATCGAGCTTAACATCCTTAGTTGAGTCAGAGTTACTTTCCAACCCATTTCCATGACAATGCTCACAAGATTTAGAGAGAAGTGTGGGTTTGTCATGTAAACGTTTTGGAAAGCTCAACCAATTCTTCCTTAGCATTATCAAGTTCAACCAGCCGTGCTCTAGCATCAGTTGCTAGAGACTTGTGTTGAACCATAGGCTCTTTTAAGAGACAAATAAGATTACTCTTGGGCAATATGTCAAGGTTAAGATCAGGTACCTCAATCTCAGAGCCAGAGTCTGAGTCTGATGCAGCGCCAGCCATTAAGCACATGTCAGGTTGAGCTCCATCTTCTGAATCGTCATCAGATTCTCCCCAAAGCGTGACAAATGCTTGTTTAGGGGGCTGTTTGTTGGAGCTTGAGCTTGGATTCACCTTTGGATGAGGACACACTTTAGCCAAGTGTCCCTTCTCGTTGCAATTGAAGCAAGTGAAATCACTGACATCGCGCTGCTTGGAAGCTGTATCGCGCTTCAGGCCACCTTGTCTCTTGAAAAATTTCTTCACGAGCTTGGTCATCATGGCGACATCTCTATCATCATCGTCGTCTCCTTCATCACGAGCTTGGTCATCATGCCTTTGGTTTCTCGTTCTGAGTGCGTCTCTTCATTGTTCTTGATTTCTTGAACTTTGAATTTTCCTACAAGAACAGAGATAGGCAATTCTCGAGTCTCCTTAGATTGGAGAAGAATCTGCTTGAGAGTTGAATACTTGGAATTCACCCCATGTATGAATGCCATAGAATACTCCCAAGCTTTCTTTTCCATTCCAGCAGAAAGCATTTTGTCATAGAGGATTTGACATCAAGAATGATAATCGGAAACAAGCTCATTTTCTCCCATTCTAATGGAGCTAAATTCACGGTTAAGCTCAAATATACGATTGTCCTTCATATCCTCACTACCTGAATGCATGTTTATGATGGCTTTCCACATCTCTTGGGCAGTGGGGAGTGACATTACCTTGTCAATGTCTTTCCTAGAAAGCGCATTGAGGATGAGCTGTCGCGCTTTGGCGTTCTTCTCCATTAGTTGGTACTCCTTGGCTTCCCATTTGGAGTCATCAGTCTCAGAGATCTTCTCATCGCCCTTTTCGATTATCTTCCAGCATTGATAATCGGTTTGCTGGATGTAGTTTTTAGTCATCGTGAGCCACCATTCGAGTTCGCCTTCAACAAGGACGTGGGGCTTAGCGAGAGAAATGCCGAGGTTAAAACTAGCCATTGTTCGAATCTTGAGAATCCTTTGAACCTGTAAAAGCATTAGTGCAAATAGCTAACCAGTAGCTTTGACACCAATTGAAAGTTCTAAAACGCGTTCGTTAAGCCACTATTGTTCTATATCTCCAAGGTTCATTAAGTCTGGGATGCGCTTAACAAGTATCGAATTGCGCTTCAACACTTGTAGATGCGCTTGACCAGTTTAGAACACTTAGTAATTGATTTACTAAGTTCCTGTAACAAGGAAAAGTCCAGACAACAAAGCAAGTGCGCTTTAAGCGTTTAAAGCGCACTGTATTTGCACACACAAAGTTTCTCAAAGGTGAGAACCCTAAGTCACTAGCTGACTCAGGATAAAACTCACCACTACACTTGTATTAATAGAAGAAACAATTACAACTCTAGCTTCAATAACTTTGAAGCTCACTCGTAACACTTCTTCTTCAATACTGAGTTCAGCTGTAAAGTACATATGAAGGCACTCTAAACACTCTCTCTGATTACAAACAAGTATATCACTTAAGCTCTCTCTAGCTTCTCTATAATTCTCTCAGTTTGTAACATCTAGAGTGAATGCTACAGTCCTCTATTTATACACAAACCTTAAGCTAAACCTCTAACTTAATTCGTGTAACAAACAAAGACTAAGCATAATGCCACCTCATCAATCCGTGCACCTTGATCACTTCACCAGAATTAATCAACGACTTGTATTGAATTGGTTTTGTTCTCTTCTTGTTGATGCACGCCACCTCACCAATCCGTGCATTTCGCTCTAACAACCTTCCTCCACGCTGGAAATCCCTGGGGTTGCGTCACAAAATCCTTCAAACCCTTCTCGCGCCTCTTGCACACTCGGTTTAATCTTCCCGCTTACAAGCCTTTCCTCACGTTTGGGCATTGTTCTTCTGCGATAACGCGCATCCTTTGCTTTGGTGCAACCTCGTGATCAACGCTACATCCGCTTCATTCAAGCGCATCTTCTATGCCTTAGAAGCTCTCTTCTACTCACTTCTGGAGTTGAATGGGATTATTAAACACCTGTTGGGAAACTTACTTTCTCCGTGTGGTGTTAAGTGCAACTGTTACCAGTTGAAGCGCATCTCTAAGTGGCTTAAGCGCATCCTTTCAAATATAACAATAACCTGGAAGACTTAAAAACACTAAGAGATTAAACATATCAGTTTGTTATCATCAAAACAAAGAGAAATAGATTAAGCTTTAACAAGACTATTAAAGCTCAACTAACAGTAAGAGAGGCTACATGGACATTAAAGACCTTAGGAGGGTCATCATTTCAGGTTGGTTAGATTGGATTTTTTCTAAGTGGATTGCTGGAGGAAGGTCTGGTTGTGATCCATGAAGTGATCCTTGGTTAGATTCTGACATGATCAACAAAGCAAACAACACTGAAATTGGTTAAGTGTTATGATACTAAGAAGCCCGGGTAGTGATATTTGGTGGCTCTCTTCTCACCAGTAAATCAATGGGCTGCCTATATATTTTGCTATCTTGTGAAGAGAAACACACGAGGAATCAGTACACACAAATAATCACACTATAAAACTCAAGAACTTGGTAATAAAGGGTCTCAAAGTTCACACTTGACTACTCTCGTCTTACAAGAAGTGGAAAGTAAGCAAGTGTTTAAGCTTGAAGGAAAAAGTTAGGGAGTTACCTTAGTTTTAATGCAGAGTGTCTAATATAGGTGAGGTAATAAAAGGGTTGAGGCCATAGCAACTTGGTACCTGGCTAGGCCAAAAAGGGTTAGGGTCTTAGGATCGGTGCGTGAGGTTCATGGAAATCCTCTATCCTCCTTGTCATTAATGTTCTTAGAGTCACTTGGACACGTACAAAATGTTTCAAAAGAAACGTTACGGCAAAAGTCACAAGACTACTTTAAGTGCTACCTTTTAATGTTCAGCACCGGTTTTTACAAATGTTTTTCTTTTGTCTTTTGTTACAAATTTGCGAAACAAAAAATGGAAAAAGGAAGTAGGTAACTTCTTGGTGAAGAGGCACGAATGACTACTGCTCTGGCACGAGATGAACTGGTAGAGGGTTGCACCAAAAGTGGTTGCAAGCCTAGCTATTGTCCACCACGTAATAGGGTGGATGAAAATCTGTTGTAGTTGCTTTCCAACACGCTCTCCCCTTGTGTCTTTCTCCTAATCTCTGGTGGAATTTCAAAGTCAACAACCTTGGCTATGGTTGTGTTTGGTCCGGGGGTTGCTTAAGGTTTTTGTGGCTTCCCGCTAAAGCAGATTTGTGTAATTTTTCACGGGTTGTGGGTTTGGCAAGGTATGATCTTGACACTCCTTCTTCAAGATTAGTAATCCTCAATAGCACTTCAAAGAACAAGTATTTGGCTTCTTCCCTGCAAAAGATCTCATCAAATTAGCAAGAGCAACAACAAGAACAACAATCACAAAGTTGGGTATGGGACTGTTTTTTGTTTTGCGGTTAAGATAGGTGAAAGCTTGTGAAGTCAGCCTGACCTCTGATACCACTTGATGTAGAGAAAACTTCCCTTCAGCTTGATCTAGACAACACAAGATCAAAAATGGTGAAACAACAACAAAACTTAAGTTAGCTTCCAAGGGAAACAATCTTAGGAAAACAAGAGAATGAGACTGAGAAAAGGATAGATTGGTGATCCGAACCTCCCCTACACAAACATGAGCACCTTGGACTTAACCGTGACAGAACATGGAAGGTAAAGAAAACTCTTTGCCTACAACTCGACAAAAGAGGAGATAATGACTCCTAAAGAACCAGGAGGATGTCTAGCGTGATTAGTGGAAAGAAACTCATGGAATTACTCTTCACAAACATAGGACAGACATTGTTTCAAGCTTGAATCTTGAGGGTTCTCAAGCTACTTGTGATTACAAAACACACAAAGTTCTAGATTTGCCAAAAGATCCTAAAATATAGCTTTTAGAGTGCTTTTAGAGAGCTTTTATACCGCTTTGTAACCGTGGACCTAGAGTAGTCTAAACATACATAAGTTAAGTCTAAAATACCCTTAGAGAACCCCTTGAGAAAGAGTGAGGCCAAGGCTCTAAAAGGGAAGACACAAAACATAGCCGAGAATGGCTAAGTCTTGAAAGTTGTTGGATTATTGTGAAAGTAATTTTGGATGAGCCTTCAGCCTCTTAGGGTCCTTGTTGAGCTTTGGGCTTGTCATAGAAGATGTTGAGTAGCTCCTCCTCTGAGACAAACTAGGAGCTTGGGAACAATGGTGTCCATCTCATGGTTCATTAAGGTGCACAAAGTGGCTTACTTGATCACGCTTGCAAGGTCTTCTTCTTGCTTCCTTGCTCTTGCTCTTGTGACTACCCCTTGTGTGGATGGACTTGTGGGTGGTCCTCCATCATAATGTCTCTAATTCCTACAACTAACATATATTTATAGTCAAGATATCTATTCACTTCAATATATTGAATCGCCCTAGCCACGTGAGCATGATTCTACAACTATTATTTGTTCACAAGATTCCCTTTCTTGAACGACAACCAGTTCTACGACCTAAGTGCGACACGTAAGATACATATCACATCGCCCTTGCAACTTGTTTCTTGCTTAACAACCTCCTTTGACACGTGATATAACTCTTTCTATTTTCTCCATCCTTCAACCTGAAGCTTTACAACATGTATGTTCGATGTTGCTCTAGATGCAAATTGCTTCTTGGATTTAGACGCGCTTCAAGCTCTAAGTCTCAAGTAGCTTACACGCTTATGTTGGTTTGTCTTCTGATGTGCTTAATATATCTCTTCGCATCTTCTCTTTCAGCGAGAGCGTCGTGCTGCTCAGCGAGACCTTGTATTCACTTTATGCTTGAAGCAATACCTTTAAGCTTAACATTAAGTAAAAGAGTAACTCTAGCTCGTTAAACCGATCCATAATCTTCATGCATCTAAGTCTGCAACACATAACACTCAAGTAGATTATTAGATACTTAGTGTATTATAATGAAAACTAGAAAAACTGATTAAACTACCTCAAAGGTAACTAACATTCAGGTTACACTTCAGGTAAAAGGTGAAACGCAGATAATTTGTCTAAAAAACCGAAAGCTAGAGGAATAGACCACAAAGATTGTGTGGATCAACTTGAAAGCATTCCTACGTGCATCAATACGAACCCATACCCAGATCATTATTTTCATCATACCTTTGACTCTGTAAATGAGACTTGTTATACTACGAGACATGGAATCGTCCACCTTTTATCTTGCAAATTAATATCTGTCATTACGTTACTATTTCACAATGGAATCAAAGTTTCACCTTATTTTTCTATGATTATTGTAGGACGAGATTTGTTTAATTTAATCTAAGAAACAAAGGGTTGTTCCTTAGATGTGGATTTAACTCTCAAGCTCACAAGGGCACACTGTTCTTTACAGTGACAAGCTTTAATAACCAAAAATTTATTTAGGATAAAACTCACTACCTTTGTCTCCAAAGGATTTGAAACCATGTTGATATTGATAGATCAGTTATATCATTAGGAGATCATACAACTTATGCATATACACACTAGACTTCCTGAATCTCTAACACTCTCAACAAACAGTAAAGGTGTTTCACTATTCTCTACACAAGAACACTAGATCATTAGTTTATCTCTCTATTTTATTTGAAATCGATTAACGAAGTGAAGGATAATCATCCCTATTTATATGTTCCAAGAATTGAGTCTTGCAACATCTAAATCGGGCTCCATGATTTACGCATTTGATTTTAGCATTTCCCATAAACGGATCAAGTAAAAGATGGAAATCAACTTACATGGAAACTCTAGGAACTACACGTATTACACTATTAATACTTATCCTAATACCATCCATAAACAAATCATTGTATCTCCTTCAAAATTCAAATGACCAAATCAACCGCAAACTTGAAAGCCAATGTTTCCTTGTGTTGGAGTTTTTCATCTTTTGTTCATGATGGAAGACGTTCTTAAAAAATAACTCTTATTGATCTTGAGATGTGCATAGGAGTTAGTTTCAAAGAACACATTCACTTAGTTTAGCACTTAAAGACATTGTTCTGTTAATCTAGTTTAATAGAATAGTGTTCTCAAGTTCTTGATTCAAGGCATTATGCCTTGTTCTCTTGATTTTGGACTTGGACTTTTTAGTGAGACTTTTTATCTGTTCTTTACGTCTACACAATATACTTGATAGAACATGAGATAATAAGTGGTTTATCATGATCAAAACTAAGGAAAAGACTATTGCTCACAAAGAAAACGGTGTTCTCTAGATTCACAATATTAACAATTTCTTCCATTTTGATTATGACACATATAAGAACCTGATATATAGAGAATAGGGAAAAGATAAGAAGGAAACATGATAAATAATGGAGAATGGTCATTAGTGAATTGCATCTTTCCCCCCTCAACACAAGCATAGTTCATTTTAGAGTTAAACTTTGAAAGCTCAACTTTTCCCTCAATAGAACAACGTCCTTACCTTAGTCTATTAAAATTTCCATAGTTCAGTTCCCCCTTTAAATATCATCTAAAAATCTCGAGAGAAATGTATCACAAGACAAGTAGTTAGAGAATAACAATTAATAAAATCATAAAGAAAAGGTAGGTAATAAGAATCAAAAGCAAAGAACATAGTATCTAGTGGAAACATGGATTAGAGCCAAAACAAGAAAACACTTTTGTAGCTAGGAGATAGTAGTGGGAAAGCCTATTGAAATCTAGTTATGTAGATTCAGCAGAAAAGGGTTCTAATGAAAACTACTATTTCTGAGTTTGAATTCCCTCTTTTGTAGCTTGTTTCTTAACATCTTCCACTTTCTCATAAACCTTCTCAGGGTCTTCTTCCTCTTTCTTCTCAAAAAGCTCATTTTCTTTGTCCTCAAAGTCTTTAGGAACACCAATCCTCTAGATGCTCGGAGATGACTGTCAACATTTGGTCAAAGGCTTCAAGGAAAAATGACAGTAGTAGTGGGTTTGGACCATATCCTCTATGTTGGCTAGCCTAACGCATGCCAACTATGGTGATTATGTTCCCTACGTTCTTATCACTTTCATATATGACCTCTTCCAAGTCCTTGAAACATCTCTTGAGCGGTTCAGGAGTGATTCCTTCAGGGCTAGGCAAAGGAGGAATAACAGAGGGAATACGCGGAGCTTCGAACCTTGGAGTCTTAACTGGTGAAGGATCTGATATATAATTCATGCTTGAGATATTGGAGATTGTGAGGAAGGAAGAGAACACAATTTTTTCCACAGAATTAGAATAATAGCTATACAAAGTGAGGACCTTCTTCCTCGTATGAGGGTATGTAAGAACAAGAGTGTTATGGTGGTAGCAGTGTTGCATATTTGCGAGCATCATCCAAGGCATGTCAATTTGAATACCGATATCATCTTTTCCATGAGGATGACATCGTTGAGAAGAACAGACTCTTTGTTCTCTTGCCTAGGAACAATGTTTCCTTTTGAGGAACTTGTGGATCAAGTTTCTGTCCAAAGCGAGATCACTTTCCAGGAGTTCACCTTGAACAGGACCACCAAAGATGATCTTGATCGTCTAAGACGAGTATTGAACTCTTTGGCATTCAACCAAGGTTTCTTCTTCACCAGAATATTGAAGCCCTTCGCTGTCTGGACTCCAAGAGAACTTGCAATCAGCTTTGCATTGAGCGGGATCATGTTCTCTTCTCAGCTGACGATGATGTCGGAGTCTTGAGAGTTATCCTTTGTGTTTTGAGCGAAGGAAATCCTACAGTTGAAGAGGAGCATGGTATCTTCGTTCACAACAAAATGTTATGTGAGAAGTTTTTCCTAGTCTTGAAATTATAGAAGGGAGTAGGTAGCACTGATGCCTTTTCCGTAGAAGTACTGTTCTGAAAGAGTGATTTATTGTCTCCATAGTTATTCACCAATGATGAGCGGAGAAAGCATTCCTCGCTCCGGAACTCAGGGTCAGCAAGTGAGAGAAGGGGAGCAAGGTCGAGATTTTTTCATTTTTACTTGGAGACATCGACTTTGGCTCTTCTTTTTCTTGTGTTATTCTTCTTCTTCCCCAACCTCCATAATTCTCAAGGAAAGGGACTGGGCACTTGCTTTTTAAGTTTCCCTGCCACTGACTATGAATCCCTCACCCTATGAGAAGAACTGAGAAGAGAGGATTGTTCGCCCAGCTTTATAATCTCCTTTTCCAGCAATGGAGTGCGTTCTGAGGATGCAATCATGGTTGTGGTGGTCATGGTTTTTAGTGGTGGTCAAGTCAAGAGATTGTGAATCCAATTAGGGGGCTTTCTATTTCCCGAATTCCTCTAGTATTGAGTGTTCTTCTTCAAATAGGGAGAACGATTTTTTGGAAGCCATTGGAAGAGAACGGAAGATTGAGTAGATATAAGCAAGAGAGGTTTCGAGATTAGAAAATCAATATAGTTGCAGAATATGTTGATTGACGCGTACCTTATATAGCTCCCTAAAGATGAACCAAGAAACGGACTTGAAGATTAAGTTATCAAGAATATAGAGAGTGAAGCAATCATTCCTAACTAAGTAAACTTGGACGGAAAACCAGTCGGAACTCTCCAAAAATTGTCGTTTTCACACAAGGAATTCTTGAACAACCCACAAACAAATCAAATAAGTTGTAAGCAATCATAAAACGCTTGCAGAACCATCATTACTATCTCAAGAACTAGTGAAGTCGGCGGTAAAAGTAGCGATTGGAGTTATCAGAACGTTGTTCTACTCCAATAGTAGTCTCCTCATAACCATACCATTTATTATATTATTACAGAACGAGGATGAAATGGGTACCTTTTGGGGAAAGAACAGTGCTCTTATGGTGATAAATGTATGTCCCCATGTAATAAAAACAATGGTAGGATGTTTTGTCACCACGATTTTGAATACCAGATGTGGACTAAAGAAGGTTCATAGGGAATTAAGGTCAAGTGATCAGGCTTATAGACATCTTAGTACGCAATCATCATTTCAACTTGTAATGTTAGGATAAAAATGTGATTAGATTGACGACTTTTGGGCTTAGAAAGTAGGACTCTATCATGGAATTACCACAAAATATTATCATTTAAGGAATGAATTGAACTATGATTTAGGAGAAACATTGTAGGACATGCGAAGCCTTCATAAAACATAATTCAATCAAGTATAATTCAAGAGAACACGTCAAAGGAACTAGTCTAGACAATCAAGAGATCTGGACAACACAAACACACTTAAGCTAGAGGGATCAATCCTAGAAGCAATCTTAGATTCTGATAGGGTTCTCTATTCAAGGCTTTAGTGAATATATCAGAAATTTAGCCCTGATACCTACAATGACCAAGAATAATGTTCCATTTCTCAACATGATATCTAAGGAAATGATACCTAATGTCAATATGCTTGGTTCTAGAATGGTGCACAAGATTCTTAGATATATTAATAGCACTTGTATTATGACAAAAATTTGAACAGAACCAAAAGTCATACCGAGGGATGTAGCTTTCAATGTTCCTCTAACACTTTTAGTCATTGGTATACATGTAGCTTTTCATATTCCTCTCCCAACATTCTTCATCTCCGGCCTTCCTTAGATGTGGCTTGTTGGTGGAGATAACGAGGGAGAATTCTCTTGATTGAGACATTTCTTGTGATTAAACACACGTATAAGTGCCTTGATTTGATAAAAATTGTAGCCAACACCAACCCACCCCCACCACACCCCCCCCCACCAACCCACACCCAACACCACCCCCACCCACCCCACACCCCACCCCCCACACCAACACCCCCC